>NC_046332.1:14397813-14697813 GCF_000738735.6 Corvus cornix cornix | reverse complement strand
CAGGATCCCCACTGCAACAAATGGTGGAGATATGAGAGCAGAACGATCCCCGATCCCTAAGCGACTGATTTGTGTGAGTAAACCCTGGAAACTTTGGATTCCTCTTCTTGGTTTTGCTTTGCTATTCCGTATCTAAACTATGGAGGAACGGTGGGAAGACTCTTGGCTCTCAGAGCCGCATATGGACATTTATCTTAAACTTAAAATGATTCTTGAACAACGATTTGTAAATTTTAGCTTGATTCAAGCTCAGAAAGAACTGAAACACTTCCTGGCATGGTTGTTTAAGAACTTTTTCTATGTTTCTTGGGATTTAATTCTTACCAAGGGCTTTTGGAAAACCGTTTGGACACAGTTAATACTGGAGTCAAAATATATGCCGATGGAAGAATATTTTCGTGAATATTATTTAGTTACCGAGACTGTTGAGCAATGTCAGCTGTGTCCTGGCGAAGGGAAGCCTGGTGCAGGGACCGTGCGGCCCAGGCCACGTGCACCGAGCGCTCTGCGAGCAGCAGCGAGGCAGTTCCCGCGCGTGGGTGGAGCCACGCGAGCCGCAGTGTCGGTGGCGGAGCGAGGCGCGGCGGGAGCGGCGGGACCCGGCGGTGCCTGCCCGGCCCCGTGCAGTGCGTGGTGGAGCGAGCCCCGTGAATGCCCGGCCGAGAGGGGCGGCGCGCGGGCGGCGGCGGGCGGCGGTGGCGGTGGAGCGGAGCCGCGCCCAGCCGAAACACGCGCTGGAGCAGGGCGCGGGGGAGTCGTCGCTCGGGGGCCCGGCCGAGACGTGGGTGCAGCGCCCGGCAGCGGCAGCGAAGCTGCGACCAGAGGAGGCGACGCACGGAGAACTGAGCGGCGCGGCCCGGCCCGGCCCGCGCGGCCCCGAACGCGACCCCGGGAAGAGCGCGCAGGCACCAGCAGCCCCGACAATTCCAACACGGGAGCGACCAAAGGAGAGAGCAAAGACGCAGCAAGACAGAAAACAGCAGCCACTCGGAAAAAGGAAAAGATCATAGTAACTACGACCTTAGGGATAGTAAAATGGTATAATGTTAAGCAAAATTATGGTTTTATAACAAGGTGTGACAACCAGCAAGACATATTCGTGCATAGAACTGCTATTAAAAACAATAACCCTGAAAAATGCATCCCAAGCTTGGGAGATGGAGAGGTGGTGGAATTTAATATTGTACTAGGGAGAAAAGGGTTACAAGCATCGCAGGTCACTGGGCCTGGTGGTGTTTCTGTAAAAGGCAGTATATATGCAAAAAATCGTAGTCATGTTAGACAATATCTCCATTGTAAGCCCCCCCTACAGTTTCCCTTTCCTAATCCCACCTTTCCCTTTTACCCTATGTCCTATTACCCCCAGTGTATTCCCAATCCGTTTTTTCATCCATGGTTTCCCTCACAAAACCATGCTTTTGCCAATTGTTTCCCCAAAAATCCCTTTCCAATGCCGAGTGGGGGATGAAAAGGGGGAGGGAAGAAGTTAAACCCTCTCCTGCCTCAGTTTCCCCACAAAGCATGCTCAGAGAATTCTGTCTCCCTTCTGTCAGCCCTAAGATGTTCCACAGAATCTGATTGGATATTTAAAGACTCAGGAGGGTGGCTTGTTTTGTTTTGAAACTGTTCTTGTTATGTTTATCCAGTTGTTTTCATTCTCCTTTTATTAAAATAAAACGGGTGAGGTGTTGGGGTCCCTCCCCCGCCGTGTAGCCCTGGGAGAGGGGCCCTGAGGGCACAGACACGGGGTTTCCCTGCCCCTGCTCAGCCTCGTTCCCATTGGTTGGTTTGTGTTCCCTGCGCGGGCAGAAGGACCCTTGGTCCCGTGACTGGAACCGTTCCTGGGCAGAGCTCCGGCCATGCGGCTGGAGAAATAAACATCTCTGAAACAGCTATCAAGAATCTGTCTGTCCATATATATTTCCTTTCCACGGGACTCCTGGTTTGATATATGCGTGTTGCAGGATCCCCACTGCAACATGCTACCTCTTCTGTGAGAGAGAAAAGTCTCTCACGGACTTAGAAAATAGCAAGAAAATCCTCGCTAACAGCATTTTTGTACCTACACCTCTGGATCTATCCCTTCCCTCCAGTGTGTGACTGCATCACAGAGCTCAGTGTCATCAGCAGTCCTGAGAATGCACTTGATCCCACTGTCTTTGCCTCCAACAAAGATGGTAAACAGTGCTGGTCCCAACAGCACCCCCTCACGGACATCACTCACCACTGATTTCCACTGGGACATCAAGTGGTTGACCACAACTCTTTGAGTGTGACCATCAACTTGATGATCCTGATGGGTCCCTTCAAACTCAGCATAAACTATGATTCTATGATCCAGCCAATTCCTTGTCTAAAACCGTGTGTCTCCAGTGTACACTCAAATGTGCAACTCTAGGAAATGTGCAGGAAGTGCAAAGGTTGTACCAGACTCTCTGACTGCACATGCAGAGCTAACTTGGCATTTTCCAGCCCTAGATCCTTATGGAAATCATTTACCAGAAGGGAATTCCCTCTTCTGCTCTAAACCCAAAATTTTCTACTGGGAAAAATGACATGCTTGTTTTAATACTGTGTGAAGTCATGAGATTCACTTTCACTCACAGCATGTGAGGTAAGACGTGAAAGTGAAAAAGTCTGATGGGCTTTTTCCTGGATAGTCTCTGTTGTCAATTTGTGTCTCTGACTCAGAGAAGAGCTGTGTGACCCAGCTTCAGCAAAGGGTCCATTGCAAGCTACATGTACTCGGTCCAGAAGGGATATCATTAGTGTAGCTAACCTTGTCACCTTGAAATTAAAGCATTACTGTTACAGTGTGGATACTGCAACACGCATATCAAACAACGGGGCCTGTGGAAAAGAAATATATATGGACCTATTCTTGACAGATGTTTCAGAGAGATGCTGATTTCTCCAGCCGCATGGCTGGAGCTCTGCCGAGGAACTGCAGCAATCACGGGACCTGAGGGTCCTTGCCCGGGCAGGGGAACACAAAACAACCAATGGGGAATGAGGCTGACCAGGGGCTAGGGAAACCCCGTGTCTCCCCCACAGGGCCTCTCTCTCAGGACCACATGGCAGGCGGGAGGGCCCCAACACATTACCTCTGAATTTGAGTGGGTCAGTCCAAGTACTGGGCACTGTACTCCACCCTGTAAAGTCTAAAAAGACTTTTTCTCTATTACATTTAACTGTTATATTGCCTCTATTTCTCTAACCAATTTGGAAAAATGAAATCTATTTGCCACCCTGTGAGTGAGGTGTCTCAGTTTTCTTAATTTCTGTGATAAAAGAAATTTATAGAAACTCAGCACCCAAGTCACTGTTACAGATGACACTTTATTTTCTCTTTGATTAGAAGAAAATCCTCTACTTTCTTAGAAAATATATAGTGGTGAAGACTAATTGTTAGTCTCAATTCCCAAGGCTTTGCCCCTGTACAGTAATCAAAGAAAATCGACACACAAATCATGCTAATATGTGTCTACAGTGTATTTTAATAATTCAAAAAAATCTTATTTAATTTCTGGAGTAATTGTAGGAATTGACTGATCTAATGTGCTTCTGCAGTACATACAATAAATTCTTTATTAATTTTCATGACTACATTTTATTGTCAAGAACATTTGTGTTATATCTGTATTCAAATGTGATGAATACATCTGAATATAAATGTGAAATACTACATAATTTGTGGTACTGTAAGCAAGAGAAAAAGAATTATTAGCACCTCATGACTCTAATATTAGCCAGTGGTACAAGAAATAGGCAGCAGTACCACCTGGAGAACCAGACTGTTAGCAGCTATGGATTGCTCTGTCACATCTGTATGCACAGCTGTGTTGCTTTCCAGGCACATTTGACATTTCCCTGGGCCTGACTGGATTTACTACAGACCTTCAGCATTCAGGATTTGAAGGCTGCTGCTAAACTGAAATGGGACTTCTCTGCTTTAAGAATCAAGGACTAATTCTCAGCTCATTAACTTACACATGTAAATTAGACCGTCCAGTCTCCCTTTGTGGACACTATGGCTTTCTATCACTAGTGAGAGATGTTTGATAGCAAATGTAGCAAATGACTGCACAGACCTTGTAGAATAAAACTCCAAAACCATAATTCAGTTCTTCAGCTGGAACAAGATAGATAGTGGTTAGAGAGGGGGAGAGAGAGAGAGATGAAAGACACCTTTAGCTGTATCACAGTCTGAATGGTTTTGTTCCTCCTGAGAACTTTGTGATTTCTGACAGGATGTTCTCAACCTCTCAAGCAAATTGGATGTTCCCATGAAACCTTCCACTTCCCCTCACTCCCTCTGTAGTGACTGTCCTTGTTGATGTTACAGAAATCCTCTCTCCATCCAGCCTTTTTAACCCTATGGGCTACTATGAGTTTCTCCAAGTTCCAGTATTAATACTGATCCTTCTTCATTTTCTTTATGGAAGAAATGATCCTCCTGAAACACTGGAGAATAGATTGGTGAGAAAAGGTAAAAAATGCCTTGTTATTAGAAATCCATGCACATTTTGGTGTGTGGTCTGTGATCTTAAGGGATATGAAATAATTATCTTCATACAGTTAAGGAGCATGTGACACACTGTGCACAAGATAACAGAATTAAGTTGTACATACAACTTAAAATGAAATTTAAGCATTTAACATGGCAAATTCTCAGAAATAAATTGGGGTTTAGGATATTTCTAGTAAGGTTTAGATGGATCCTTTATCTGTTGGAGTGACATACTCTCTGAGCTGCCACAGGTGGCATCAGCAGAGATTGTTATAGGGACTTTAATATTTTAAAATTCCTTACTACTCAAAAAAAAAAAGTTTCATGTAATCAAATTGTTCATTGTACATGGAGTGAATAATTTCTAATATAGGAAACCATCTCAACATTACCCATGCAGCAGCTCAGCTGCTGTCACTTCATAATTAACAGCTTGCTATTTAACTAGCAGGTTTCAATGCATTTTATTAGTGAATTGCTGATGTATAAACATATGAATGGTTTTTATTATTTTATTGATAACGCACCCTTAGTACATTGTTAGCTTGATGAAATGTCTCTAGGGTACTGATGCTGGAATTCTGTTCCTACCCATTCCAGCCCACAATGATTACAATGGTGATGCACAAAACCATCTTGGCAGGATGAGCACATGTAAGCGAGGAAGTGAAAGGCATGGAGTGCTGCTTCCAGGAATCTGCGTTGGGAGAAACAGCAAGAACAGGTTCTTGTTTACCTGTCTTTCATTTAACATCTACAGAGAGAAATAGATAGAGCTGGAATCCTTGTAACCTGTAACCTTAAAAGAAGGACCAAGTACAACTGTGGGGACATGGTAAAGGCAGGATAAGGATAAAGGAGTTACGCTTTATGTTGTCTTGAACTCCAACACATAACAAACCGACCACTGCTTAGCTGCAAAATGCTGGTCAGCTTGTGAAAACTGAACCTTGTCTGATGAAGCTTCCTCTAGGAAATGCCTGTAATAAAGGAGTATTTAATCTCATGAATGAGCTTTCATCGTCTTCCAATGCAAAATTAGAATTTCATACCCTCACTTGCATTTAGAGATTCAGTTATGTCTTTTGAACATGTGCAGGGTACTTGGGAAAAGCTTAAAATATAGGAGTTAAATAGACTACAGGCATGACTGATACTAAGTTGTACTAATAACAAAATCCTAGGAAAACTCAACTTTTTTTTCCAGCTGAGACACAAAGAACGAGCATGAGTATATTCTAAAGTAACATGAACTGATTACAATGTTGCATGTTCACAGTAAGGTAAAAGTGTTTTCATCGGAGATCCTGAGCACATCCCAGGTTGATGAAATGCTTACATGGTTTTAGATCTTACAAAGTTTAAGAGTGAAGTCTGGACAGCTTCAGCATTATTCAGGAAAACATTTAACCAGTTGAACTTTAGGCAGTTTTCTCATTACTTTCAATGGGCTTTCAGCTATTTTGAAACAAATATGAAAACTCTCACAACACTTGGTTAAGATTGCTTTAAAATCAGTAAAGTTTATCCAGCTTCCTCCCTGTAAACAAAATTTAAGAGTGAGTCTGTGCTGATGTTAAGTATAAAGTTGATTTGATTCTTGTTATGATGTATTCTTTTTTTTTTTCTTTCTTTTTTTTTTTAAGGTTGACATAACCATTGGGCTTCTAGTAGAAATATTTTTCAAAAATCTCCTTGAAGCTCTGGTTTATTCAGAAATATGGAAGCAGTACACTAGTACACTTTAAAAATCAACTGAAGTTACATGAAGAACCATACACGTATTTTGCTAAGCAGTTTCTCTGGATATATTTCATATGAATAATCTCTAATTAAGGTGGAAAATATTCAGTAGTCCACAGACTATACTAGACTCAGTAGATCAAGATTCTAAGCTTTATTATGGCTTATTCTATACATTAAAATGGTATACCAAGTATATCCTCAATACTTAAGAACATTCCATATATATACTATTTCTTAATGGTACATCCAAAGAAAACAGGTTTAGGAACCACCATTTTCCAAATCCCTGGAGATAGTATTTGCATTCAGTGTGATGGTGATGGAAATGCAGTGAGAAGGGAGGAGTCCTGGCTCACAAAGCTTCTGAGGATAAGTTTTGACCAGACAGCCATTATGGTGAGCTACCTGTCTCTGGGCTCCACAGCAAGACTCTTATGCTAAATTAGGAAGAAACAGAAATGCCAAGAAAAAGGGCCCAAAAACCAGCCCCCCACCTCCCAGGCAAAAGTCTCGGACTCAGCCACGATGCCTCTTGCGGTATTATGCCATATCCTGAAAACCCCCAGCAGGAGAGCCCACTCCCCAGGCAATACTCCCAAACTCTCATTCCCCCGGCCAAGCTATTACAGTAGTATATGAGGGTTAGTCTTGGCTAACCCTTTTGTTTCTCAACCACTTTGAAAACCACCACCTTTCTGCTTCTCCAACATGCAACAAACAGGAAGAAGTTAATTTGAGAAATCTAACCCACAACAGTGAGCATAACTGACATCACCCAGTTCTACCCTTGCTGGACTTGAATGGCAGTGGAAAAACTAAGTGGCTACTTTCATACCTCATCCTTCAGCTCCAGCATTCTCGCAGCAAAATGTGCTTCTGGAACATTCCATAGCTGTCAAAACTCGTGCAAAAATACTGAAATAGTAGTAAATATAAATTACCCATCTAGATGAATATAGCCTTTGCTGCAGAATGGTGAAAAGAGGCAGACAATAGGAGGCAGGACTAGCAAAATAACTGTTTCCATTATATCTCTTCAGCTCTGAGAATATCACTAAAAGGTACAATTGTTCTTGTCAATCACACCTTTGTCTCAGTTTGACTAAAACCTTCCACCTACATTACAAACCCATTACCCATGCTGCTTTTATGACAGGTTTGTTGCTCAAGGAGGGGGTTGGTTTCATCCCTTTTATAAAACCATTCTTTAATCTCAATTTTTGTGTCTATTTTACATGGTAGCCTGAGATCACTGAGCTGCCTGTGTGTAATGGTCTAAGACAACTCAAATAGGACCAAATGAAATAGATGGTCACTATGAATAATTCATAACATTTCCTCAATTTGCTTCAGCAGCTTATGCGAGGTCTTACTATTGATGTAGGACAAATTTTTGGTTATGAGGGCATTGTGAAGATCAGTAATTACAGGCAAAAAAAGAAATCTCAGGCCTTGACACAGGAGTTCAAATTATTAATTCATTAAAAAAAAATTATGTCCCCTGGTTCAGGATAAAACTGGCAAGTCTGTACTAAGCAGTGATTGTGAGCATCTAATCTCAGTGAACCCTAAAATGAAAAGATTTTCAGAGAGAATACTTCACTTTTTTGAAAATTAGATTTCATGAGGATTTCAAGCCTAATACCATAGGCTACCATGGAGGCAACATTGCCTTGATTTTGCTTTTTATTTCATATTGAAAAGTGTCTGAAAAATTAATTTATTTGCTTACTTTAAAATACAACCACAATTGAAAAAAAGGTCCTTAAATGCTTCTGAAAAATACACCCATTGTATATTGCGAAAGTAAGAAGAAGAAGAAAAAATCCATCTCCAAATATGATTAGCACCATACAGAAGTCTACATATGATTGTAATGAACTCAAAATAAAGAAGTAGTAGTGTGGTTTTCTCACAATAAATAGAAAACTTAGCAATGTGCTTATGAAGCACATGTATTAGTCATTTCTAGAACACTATGACTATGTTTCCTATGCAGAGATGAATCTCAGATTAATAAATGGTTTGCCATAAGCATTTCAGAGCTTTGCTGACTGTGTTAAAGATCTGACAATGGCCAACCCTTTCCTCAAAAAAATTAATCATCGATCATAATCCACAGTGTTAGTTTGGTTGTTTGGGGGCGTGGAGCAAGGGAAAAAAACCAATTGATTTCCCACAGGCAAAAAAAGAAAAAGAAAAAGAAATTAAAGATTATTTGCAATTCTGAGTTGTATTTGAAAAGTAATTCTGATCACCGGGGAGAATTTACTATATTGCATCAACGTGGCTGTCTTGGAACATCTTGTCACTTAACCTGACCATTACTTCTTACAATACCACCTAGTCCAAATTTTCCAAATAATGATTTCTGGAAGTCAAAACATTTTGTTTCAAAGTGATGTTATCATTTGAAATTAGCCTATACTTTATATAAGTTGAGTGATAGTGTTTTGGTTTGTTTTTTTCAGTGTTTACTTCCTTTTTAGAGATACGAGATTTTAAAACAAAAATAAAAACATTCAATTTGGTAGGTAAAAAGTTTAATTTGTTCTGAAATAAAATCTAGCATTACAAAGAAACCTGCAACAAAATGTTTATCTTTGGTGATTGTCACACTATCTCTGCAAATTCTGTTTGAGCTAACACTTTTAGTTTTGTTGTTTCTTAGCTGTTATTGTGCCTCCTACAGACAGAAATGTGGAGAAAAGAACATTAAATTAAAAAAAAAAATTTAGATCTATATATCAGCCGAATGTATTGTCAAACATGCTATTAAAACAGCCTAGATCTTTTTTCCCCTGAACACCAATGGCAATGGAGAAGCTTTGGGAAGAATAGATTCTTTTCTACAGAAAGGTAACTTTCAGCTTATTGTGCAGTTAACTAAATTTATAGCTAGGTGTTAACTGGAAGGAACCATTGAAGTGTTCAAGTGGCTTTCTTTCAATGTAGTTGAGGTATTGCCTGGTGAGGTAATATGAGGAACGAATAATTTTATAGGGTCATGACCTTTTTACTGCACTATCTACAGATAAGGATTAAAATAAAGTGGAAAGGCAGCTATTTAGAATGGTAAAATGATTTTCTTTCTTTCCCTAATGTATCATACTTGTCACCTGTGCACATTCTTTCTCCTACACTGGAAGCTTTTTTTTAACATATGCTTTTCAAGGTCTTCTATAGCCTTTCTTTTCTATACGTGTCTATCTTGTTCTCTAGGACACTGTAAATGCTCTGTAAAACCTTCTTTCTTCCTCATCAGTACTTTAAAGGAGTGAGGTGCTGGGGCAGAGCTGTTTGCAAGAGCTGTTTTGAACCTGAGTCAGTCTTGAGATCTGTTCGTGAAAGTCTTGGTGTGTGTCCTTGTTATGGAATGTAGGAGATAAAAGTTGCTGCATAATGGCTTGGCATACAAGTTCATGGTCCTTCCTTTTCCTGCCTGACAGGGGCACTATGCCACACTTTCATAGTTGGATATTTTTGGGGTTTTTTTTGCTTTTTTTTCCTTGTCCAAAACAAAAAGCATTTTAAACCAAAAAGCATTTCAAATCAATAATCAGGATTTGACTTGGAGAGACATGGATTTGATGGATGGACCACTCACTGGATAAGAAACTGGCTGGACAACCTCACACAAAGAGTTGTGGCCAATGGCCCATTGTCCGTGTAGAGACCAGTGATGAGTGGGGTCCCTCAGGGTCAGTACTGGGGCTGATTCGGTTCAACAGCTTTGTTGGTGCCATGGACAGCAGGGTCACTGATGACACCGAGCTCTGTGGTGCAGTCACGTTGGAGGGAAGAGGTGGATCCAGAGGGACTGGGACATGCTGGAGAGGTGGGAACCTCATGAAATTCAATAAGGCCAAGTGCAAAATCCTCCGCCTGCCATGAGGCAATTCCAGACACATCAAAAGATTGTGTGGATGAGTGATTGGGAGCAGCACTGAGGAGAAGGACTTGGGGGTGTTGGTTGATGAAAATCCAACATGAGCCAGCAGTGAGCGCTCATAGCCCAGAAAGCCAAACAAATCCTGGGCTGCATCCAAAGCCCCATGGCCAGCAGGTCAAAGGAGGTGATTCTACCCCTCTATCCACTCTTGTGAGACCCCACCTGCAGTGCTGCATCCAGCTCTGGGATCCCAGAACAGGAAGGACAGGGGACTGTTGGAGCCAGTCCGAAGGAGGCCATGAAGTTGATAAGAGCACTGGAGTACCTACCCTAGTAAGACAGACTGAGAGAATTGAGTCTGTTCAGTCTGGAAAAGAGAAGGTTGTGTGGAAAGCTCATAGTAACATTCTCGTATCTGAACGGGCCTTACAAGGAAGCGGGAGAGGGACTTTTATCAGGAACTCTAGTGACATTAGTATCCAACACTATACAAATGGAAAAAGAGGAAATCTAGATTAAATATTAGGAAGAAATTCTTTATTGTGAGGGTGGTGAGGCACTGGAACAGGTTGTCCAGGGAAGTTGTGGATGCCTGTCATGGGTTAGCAAGCATAGTCCCGGAACTGATGTTCTTGCAAAGGGGTGCTTACAGCTTCCTCTATGACCTAACTGAACCTATCGGATAGCCAGCTTGAATATGGACAATTCTTTAAGCCACTTAAAATTGTGACCACCTCTGTGATACACACTTAAGAATAGACAACCCCCCCCCACAGGTCTGTCTCATTTCCGTGCTGGGACAGGTGGCTGCGGGCCCCGTGCGGGGGCCAGCGGGCCTGGCCCAGGCCCTGCTCGGGCCGGGCTGGGCTGGGCCACGGCCATCCTGGAGCCGATGGGCCCTGTTCCACCTGTGCACTCCCCCCCTTCCCCCCCCCCCCCCCCGCTATGTGCAGATGGGTGGCCCCCCCTCTCCAGTGCAGCCAAGATTCAGCCGAAAGCTGCCCACCTCTGTCCGGGAAAAGATATGTGACCAACAGCGATAAGCGAAATTCCAGCTGCAAGGCCTAGGTGAGATTAACCCTTTTATTGCTGTGAAGAGCTGAAAACCTGAGGGAAGAGAAAGAGGAGATGCTTAAAGCTGAAATTCTGTTGTGAAGCTATGATATAGAAGAGTACCCATTGTAATTTCATGAAGGCATGGGGGGTGGAGCGTTCAACTTATGAGCAAAAGCACCTGCGCTGAGATAGGCAGATGCTGACGCAGCTGTAATTTCATGAGAAGTTTGAACAGGGAGAGATGGAAGCGATGAGGACTTTTGCTCCAAATGGAACAGGAGAAAACCTCAGTTCCTAGACATGCTCCCAGAGATAGTCCTAAAGATGAAGATGAGGAAGACCCTTTGCTCCCAGGGAAGGAGAAGGGCCTCTGTTCTTAGAGATGAAATGCTCCCAGAGATGGGTGAAGAGAACTTTTATTTCTGAACGGCTCAACCTTAAAATTGTACCCCAGTAATATCAAGAGTGGACCCTCAAAAGCAGTTGTGGGAAAAGCTGCAAGTTGGGGGAAGGGACTTACATGCGAGCAGAGAACCAACCCAGGCAGCTGTCTTGTTGTAATTATGTTTTCAAAGCACGGACAAGAGAGACTCCTCTTCCTAAATGGACTGAACAAGGTTATTATGGAAGTGATAAACAGACTGAACATCTCAAGAGTTGTCTTTTTACATTGTCAGTGGGAGAAGGGAGAAAGGTGGTGGGGAGAGGAGAAGAGTTCTGAAGGTGTGGTATGATTTTTTTTTTCTTCTTTTAGGTCTGTTAATAAACTTCTTTATGTTCTTTCAAGTTTGGTGCCTGCTTTGCGTTTCTCCTAATTCTTATCTCACAGAAGGTAAAGAGTAATGAGTATTTTGGACCAAACCACTACAATGCCCCATCTGTGGAAGTGTTCAAAGACAGGTTGGATGGGGCCCTGAGCAACCTGGTCTAGTAGAAGGTGTCTCTGCCCATGTCAAGTGGGTTGGGCCTAGATTATATTTAAGGTCTATCCCCTTACCATTCTGTGATTCTATAATTCTATGATGCGTATTTTCTTTCTGAATGTGGCCTTTTATTTTATTTTCTTTGTTAGCTCCCATGACTGGAAAAATATACTGCTTTTTAACTCAGGCTCTTAAATGTCTGCTTTTGCCTGACAGTAGTATCTTTCTTCTTTTATTTGCACTGGTTTTTGAATGTGAGGATTTTACTGTGCTGATGCAGTGCAGTTACCCCTGATTTGCATATGAGAAACAGACAAATGAGTTTATTTCTTCAAGCCTCTAAAAAGAAAAAAACTTTCCTGCTCCGTTCATGTTTCAGTTGCAAACTCAAATGAATTACCTTATAGATATGATAGATATGATATGTCTAAGCATGTGAGAAATACTGTTATGGCAAAAGATGTTCCCTTGAGCAGAATTTAGCTTTTGTTATTTCATATGCATATTAGACAGATTCTTTGTATTTTTAGTCAAAATGAAAACCTATATTATAAAGCCAAATAAACTGACTCCCTAAATCCTTTCAGAACTGCTGCTGATTTCCTGCTATTCAACTTCATATTGAAAATTGTGATCATATTTTGGAGGTAGCAGTGTGAGATTTTCTCGTTTTCCTCTGGAGCAAGGG
Organism: Corvus cornix cornix; assembly: GCF_000738735.6. Taxonomy (NCBI): domain Eukaryota; kingdom Metazoa; phylum Chordata; class Aves; order Passeriformes; family Corvidae; genus Corvus; species Corvus cornix. The sequence continues at coordinate 14,684,998 of NC_046332.1, read as the reverse complement.
TCATAACTAAATTTGAGTAGGTATTTCTTAGGATATATACCCCTATCCCAGCATTAAACTACTGTAGGAATGATTTAAATCATCTTTCAAAAATGAATCAAGTTCCTTCCCCACCTAAACTTTTTTATCTCAGATGTTTTAAAAGCATAATTAAACCTTTTAGACGATAGCAGAGTCCTTTTATGTTCTTGTATCTTCTCTTCAGTATAGATGCTTACCAGCATCTTACAGCCCAGTCCAAGAAATCTGTTTTATACAGTTATTTGCACATATGAACCCAAACAGTAGTGTTCAAAAGAAGAAAACATCTCATAAATGTCTCTGCATTTACAAGATTAAGTCTTTTTTGCCCCATATTTATCAGAAATACCAGAAGGGGAGAGTATACTATCATTTGATCCTTTGTGTCAAAATATTATTATTGTCCTCTAGAGCACATGTTTTATGAGGAGCAGCTGAGGGAGCTGGTGGGGCTCACCCTGGAGAAAAGGAGGCTCAGGGAAAACTTATTGCTCTCTACAACTCCCTGACAGGGGGGTGTAGCCAGGTGGAGTTCTGGCTCTTTTTCCAGGTAACAAGCAATGGGGATAGAGGAAATGGCATCAAATTGTGCCAGGAGATGTTTAGATTGGAAATTAGGAAACTTTTTTTTTCACTGAAATGGTGAAAGCAAATGGTCAAGCATTGGAATAGCCTGTCCAGTGAAACCGTAGAATCCCCATCCCTGGAAATGTGCAAAAGATATTTGGATGTGGCACTTGGGATTATGGTTTTGTGGTGAATATGGTGGTGCTGGCTTAATGGTTGGACGCAAAAGATCTCAGAGAGCTTTTCCAACCTTCATGGAGTACTAATACAAGTTCTTATATCGAAAATAATGGCAAATTCAATCCTTTTCAAGAACTAGAGAAATTTCTGACTTCAGAATTCTCAGTGCTCATGTCTTGGCTTATTTCATTTGACATTTTAAGATTTTAAAATTCAAAATGAAACTGAAGCTTCTCTCAGCTGTAGAAAATGAGCATTAAAATTTGTCCTTCTCAGATATGATGGCTTCACACTGGTCTAATTGAAAGTTCCATATATCACTAAGACCATGTTTAACAGTGCCATTATAAATATAAAGCTTTTCTTATGTCTGTGGAAAAATGCCTTTTGCATTAAAGGTTATTCAATGAAAATTCCTTTACTCTCTTCAGAGGTACTTAGAAATGTGGTGCCATAAATTATTCAGAATTTTATGAGGTCATTATCGAAGTCTGTAGTAATGAGAGAAATGAACAAGCACCTCAATTTTGATATTTTGTTCCATTGAAGAAAGTTAGGAAATCTTCATATTTCATAAGAATCTATGAATGGAAATTACTATTTTAAGTAAGTGAATTTTTTTTCCCTCCCTAATATTTTTCCTCATTCCTCTTTGCAAATTTCTCAGAGCTTCATGTTTATAAGAGGGTTAAGAGTTGTTCATTAGCTATATACTTTACAAGAGTTTTTACTGTTTCAGCTGGGCAGATTTATGTGTAAGTATTTCGCATGTGTAAAAACCTGAAATGGAGCATGAAAAACTGGGATTTATAATGGCATATATAAAGGAAAAGCAATATATGTTGAAGTGAGAGAAGAAATAGTGTATGGTTTCTGATGTTTAAAGATCAAGTACCATTTTTTTTCATGATCTGACTGATCATGAGCCAGCAGTGCCCATATGGCCAAGAAGACCAATGGCATCCTAGCCTGTGTCAGGAATAGTGTGGCCAGCAGGACCACGGAAGTCATTCTTCCCCTGTACTTGGCACTGGTTAGGCCACACCCTGAGTACTGTGTTCAGTTCTGGGCCCCTCAATTTAGGAAGGATGTTGAGATGCTGAAGCGTGTCCAGAGAAGGGCAACAAGCATGGTGAAGGATCTGGAACACAAGCCCTATGAAGAACGGCTGAGGGAGTTGGGGTTGTTTAGCCTGGAAAAAAGGATGCTCAGGAGAGACCTTATCACCCTCTACAACTCCCTGAAAGGTGATTGTAGCCAGGTGGGGGTCGGTCTCTTCTCCCAGGCAACCACTGACAGAACGAGAGGACACAGTCTTAAGCTGCACCAGGGGAAGTTTAGGTTAGAAATCAGGAAAAAATTCTTCACTGAAAGAGTGATAGGGCACTGGAATGGGCTACCCAGGGAGGTGGTGGAGTCACCATCCCTGGAGGTGTTTAAAAAAAGGCTGGACGTGGCACTCACTGCCATGGTTTAGTTGATGAGGAGGTGTTAGGTCATAGGTTGGTCTTTTTCAACCTAGTTCATTCTGTGATTATGTGAAATAAGTGAGGTACTTGCACAGTAAGATAAGATATGCTTGTTTAAAAATGGCGCACCTGGAATAGGTGGTATTGTAAGAAGTAATGGTCAGGTTAAGTGACAAGATGTTCCAGAACAGCCACTTTGATTATCCAATTGCTACCACTGATCCACAAAAGGAAGAGGATAAGAAACCTCTTTTTTAAAAAAAAATTATGTCAAAACTTTGGCTAGTTTTTCTTAATATAATTGTTCACACTTGCCTAATCTTATTTCCAGTTGGAAAAGAACAAGTAAAATGTTAATTCTTTCACCCTCCTCTTGTCTATGACAATTTTGCCTGATTATTCTTACATTGTCAACTATTATTTAAAACCTAACCATAATACTTTATTTATTAATCATCTTACAAAAAGCCCTGATAAATCTAGGTTGCTTGAGTCATCTGCCTATATCTCCCCAGGTTCTCACAATTTTTTAAAAACTTGTGCTATTGAATATCTGTGTTATTTTACACAATATGTTGAAACTTACTAAATTAGTTAAGAAATATAAAGAAAATACATCCTCAGAGTTGAGCTATGGTCAATATTTAACTAAATGAAGAATGTAATGTCAGAACATCAGTAAGCTATTTATAAATGTTGACCAATCATTAAATCATCCAAGTCCTTCTAAATATAACTAAATTTCATAATGCCAAAAGAGGCTTCTAAAATGCTGTCTGTTTCATTATAAATTTTAGCTCAATATTGTTCCTGAATTTAATTAATTTAATAACTTGTGTCCTGTTGCATATTTTAACAATGAAATGTATGAACTTCAGCCCTGAGGGGAATTATCGAATTTACTTTCAACATGTCTATTCTTGTGCAATGGTTAAAGACCTCCCTTCTTCATTCCTCCCATAGAATTAATAAAATGCATGTTTTAGTCTGCAGTCCAAACAGTCAGCTTTTAGTGACCTCTGTCTATCAAAAAATTGCAAGCAATTAGTTTATGTCCCCTCTCAGGATTTTTAAACATGGAGCACAGCAATGATGCTTTAGTTAGCAGTAGTTTTCTGGAACAGTTGTTATAGTTTAGTCGCAGTGTGTTTTCCTTCTGGATATTCCTGAGGGTGATCTTGTCTCTCTATTACCCTATTCTTGTCTGTCAGTATTTCCAAGAATCCAAGAATGTGAGAAAGCTGCAACACCCACCAAGGCGGTAAGAGCAAAATGTGGATATTTAAAGAAAAGGGTAAATGAAATCCAAAAGGTATCAATAGGACTGTTGCTGTAGGGTGGAGGTAATCAATTCTGCAAATTGGTTCTTGCCATGTGGTGACTGAACTTGAAGGCAAAATATTATTTAAAATGGGTGAGTTCAAATAAAGAACTGGGAATTGTGATATTTTGGAACTGGGAGTAGATAAAGGATCAAGGAAGTGCAAAAAATAATACAGTGTAGAAAACTTTTTTGCTGGTGTGTCAGTTTATATTCTATCTTGAAAGAAATTTGAAAAAAAATCAAGAGACCAAAGTATTTTGTCAGTGAGGCGAGGCTTGAAGTATCTGAGCAGTTGTTTACCAGTCTACACTTTAAAACTGAGATTATGACCAATCCTTGTAGAAGTTCTTTGCACTTTCAACATAGTTTCTAGTTCAGCATGGCTTCTTGTTTAGTATACAATTTATACAATGGAGAAGTGGTTTTTATGAAAAATGGTGATCCCCTACTTTACTGTTCAGTACAAATGGGCCCATAATAAGCAATGTAGGATATCTTTATAATGATATACATCTGCATTTAGATGTGTGATTTATGCCTGCTACAAAACATATATCCCAATAACGGCACTTGATTATTATGGTGTTTACACTACTCGGGTGGCTTTGGGGAAAAATATTACTAACTAAAAGCAGTAGCACATGTGTTCAAATTAAAAAATAGTCTAATAGTAATATAAAATACTACATAGTGATCAGCGCAGCAATAGACAGTCCTAGCTGAAAACAAAATATTGTACCTTGCTTTTCCATTGATATATTTTGCATATACACAAAGCAGTAAAAGTTTGGGGTCCATACCTGTAAGAACAAAGATTGTGCATTTTATTTTATTTTATTTTATTTTATTTTATTTTGTTTTGTTTTATTTTATTTGCCAGAATCATATAAATGGATGTATTTTTAAATTTATGCAGCTGAGGAGATTGTCCCTCCCATTTGAATAGTTCAATCTCAGCATTTATTTTTAGTGTGCCAAATGACAGGTATTGTACTGCATGACTCTGTATGCATTTAGCATGGATTCAGATATGACATATGATTTGCAATGAGGAAATCTAAAAAATACTCTTTTACATATTTATATATTTTTGCAAGGAAAAAAGATTTGCAAATAATTAATATATGGTCTTTTATTATTTCTGCATTCCCAGTCCCATCTTTCTGACAATTTCCTATTGAGAGTATTCCTGCTAATGTTGCTACCCTGAGCTTCCATCCTTTCTGCTGCTCTTTCACATTATAGCAGTTTTTGGTAGCAGAGTGTCTTGGGGTGACCTGCCTTCTCTCAGAGGATATATTTATAAATTTGGCCAAACCAGCCCATAGAGTTTATTTCCATATGTACATTTGGATAACGGAGTCAAGTGTACAACTCGATGATACAATTGTTTAGTATACTCCATCACTGTGAGATACCCTACTGAAAAAATAAAAATCTGTATTTTCCTGTGTAACGGAAAAATATATTTCCACTCATTTTAAAATATCCATTTTTAGTCTATTAGCATTTTGTTATTATTTATGGCTTTCTATGCTTTCTCTCCTTCTGACACTGTACCTGATTCAGGAAACCTCATGGATATACTCTTGACTTCTCTGTATACTTGTGACTGAAGACAATGGGGTCAGTTACATTCTTAATCTAAATTTGTTTCTACTTACAGATAGAAAGCATTTGTGTAGGTTCACTTAATGCCTAACATCCTTGAGTAAATCCAATTATTACTCTACCTAAAACAGGGACAAATCCCAGAGTAACAGCTATTAAGAATTGAATTATGTTTGAAGTTTTCAAGAAAAAAATATTCTTTGCCTCTCCTTCTATGTCTTCCAGCCAACAACATACACACACGGTTACTTTTTGCCTAATTGCATACAAATAGAATTATAATAATGCAAAGCTGTGTGTTAGTGAAGGCTATGTACAAGTTATTCCCAGAGCTATGTGAAAAATATCATGAAACAGACAATGCGTTACTCTGGAGAAATTAGATAACTCCATGAAAAAGAAAGATTTTTTTTTTTAAATCTATCATCTGATAACTGTTAGTCTCTTCACTTTATTAACTGCACTTTTTTCTTTAATTGAATTTGCTGAATAGCTCTCCAATGAAAACAAAAACCAGATATAAAATAAATTTCTGAGGGTTTTTTGTCTTTGAGAAAAAAAATTAGTCTAAATTTTGCCCTCACCAAATATGATTGAGATCATGCTTTTAGTTATGCCAAAGATTGAAAGAGACCTAATAAAGATAAAACAGTGGTAGGTGTTGTACTTAAACACTATATAACAGACTTTTGCACCTACAGCTGTCAGTGCTGACATTCTTGCTTTTGACTTCTGTGACTTTTCACTGCTGGGCAACATTTCCCTTTCATGTGCTTTCCCAGAGGTACCAACACCCAACAGAATCTCTTAAGGAAAAAAGACTGATCAGAACATCTTGCTCTACCTGACGACATGAAGTGAACATCTGCAGGGCCCTGTTGACAAGGAAAATCTGTAGGAGAATTAGTTTTAATTACAAAGACAGGTGAAGTTCCTGTGTTATGTTCACCAGTCTAGCTGATGGCATGCTCCCACTGGGATAGGTGGATCCTGGCTAGTGTATGGGACTGCTGCCTGTTTCAAAACCTGCCAGGATGAAACAGAGAAGTACCAAGGAGGGAAATGAAAGAAGTCAAGCTTGAGTTTTCACACAGAAAAATTTTAAAAGTTTTTGTGAATGGATAAAATATTGGAAAGGGTGACTTTTAGATCAGGTGTTAATCATCTGACAGGAACAATGATTTACAGTTAAATTATGGATATGTGTGTGTCTGCAAGACTTTGAGGATCAGAAAAGAGCAAAAACATACCTGTCAAATTAAATTGATAATTCAGTGATTTGCAGTACAGGTCACATTTCCTTGTTAAAAGAAAAGTAAGATGAACAATCCTGATAATGCCAGCTGATGGTGCTGTTATTTCTCTAGAGCTTTCCCAAAGACTTCTTTGTACATAAACCTTGCAGCATCTCTCGTCTATGTGTTTTATTTTAGTTCCAAAATTTTGTCCATGCCCTGTCAATTTTATATCAGTGACACCCCATCCATAAGCAGTTAGTATTTAATAACAGCAGGTAAGTAGATAATTGACATCAACAAAAATCAGACACAAGCATATACTTATGTAATAAGTTAGTAGTGCCTTCCACATATCTGCCTTTTCCTTATACGGGGATCAAAGATTGTAGCACTGAATATAATTTTTGAGGTCCTACCTCTGTGATTTCGTGCCATATAGGAATAACCCATGTTGTTTTTCTCATTACATTTTCCTTAACTAGGAATTCTCATGAATAAAGGATGAATTCTGATATGAGGGAGAAATTTGTTCCTGAGCTATCAGTTGAGACCAGGGCCAATTTTCTTACATTATTGTTGTTCTCCTGTAAATTCAATTAATTACTTTTTTGGACCAGTTACATCAGGCTTGTGAATTGCATAAAGTTATATAAAAATCAGTCAAAATGTTGATGGGCATAGAGGATCAGTTTTGGCCTGGAATGCTAAAATTTCTTTCCATAAAAAAATACTCAAATAAAATTGTGAGAAATAAGATACAGGTTAAACACCAAAATACTTTCAGTGAATAATCTCATCTTTTCTTATTTTAACGCCAATAAAAGTAGTGACAAAGCCAAAGCAGTTGCTATGTATTTTATTCTCATAGTTTTTTTCCGTCAATCAGTTTGGAGGGAGAAAATGTTAATGCTTTTGTTGCCCTCACTCTGACCCCAGTCCAAGGTGGACTATGTAATTAACTAACTCACTCACAAACTTGAGATTGAAGTCTTCAAAATTTTCACTGTATGATCAATACAATTTTAAAAAAAATCTGTTCTATGACTTTGGTCAAATGTTCTAATCAATAGAAAAAACATCAATAGTCTTGTTCTTCATTTTTTCCTTCTAATTAGGTTTTTCCTTCTCTGAAATTACTATCTGGAGGAAATTGATACTCACCTCAACATTCTCGTGTTCTCACCTTCTCTCATATCATCTATCTCCTCACTTTCCTAATCAAGCAATCTTTAGCTGGGTCTCAGCTGCTATTGAAGCATGTGAAGATATATCATAATCAGGAGTTGCATTTTTAATGTTTATACAACTGGAAATGTGAAGTTATAAGGGTGATTTTGATTAATTTCTGTGCTCTGAGTGCCCTGGGTGCTTGTGAGAAAAATGGATTTCTGCATTTTTCCTGTTTGTATTTTCATTCTGGTGTATTTTTTATGTTCTTAATGATCTTATAGAAAGTGATTTTTTTTTCTCATGCATGTGTTAAAGCATGCAGAGGTATTTGGCTTCAATAAACACACAAAAAGCACATATTTAGAGAATGAGAACTCACGCCCAGAATGTTTTGAATTGTTTGTCAACACCTAAGGCTGAACTTGGATTACGATAAGGAGTAAATGTAAATGCAGTAGTTTTGTGATGACTCAGTGAATGAACACTCTCATTCTGGATAAAGAGTGATTTATGCCTCTTCCATGATAATCCATCTAAATGCATGGTAGGCAAGTTCTAATACAAATCATTCAATCACTGTGAACAAGTCAATAACATGATGACCAGTAATATAATCAACCCAGTAAAGAATTAATTGAGTACTGGTATTACTCTGAACAACAAAAAAGTGATACCAAGGGCAAAACTACTTTAACAAAATAAACACATATTCAAACCACATCTTTCTGACTAAATATGTTGAGCTGACTAGACAAATAATCTAGGTTATAGAAGATCTTAAATCTATTTTGACGTGATTAAAAGTACCTGTTTGCTTCTTAACTTGGGCAATTATTTTTTGTCTAGGCTTTTCCTCACAGAATAGAAATGATTATGTCTGAGTTTAGGAAAAAATTCCTTACTTTGCAATGGAAGATTTTTCCCAGAAAAGTTGTGGCTGCCCCATCCCTGGACGTTTAAACAATTAAAGATCATGTAAAAAAGAAATCAGTCTACTATACTCAGGAGAGCTTTCATTGACCATGGTAGCTACATAGGCCTGTTGCTTGGATAGATCATGCATCTGATATCTCCTAGGGATAAAACAAAGTTATACTGGAGAAGATTAAGTCCCATAATTGGGTCTGTGACTCCCTGCTAGAGCTCTTAATACAAAGTCTTTGAAGAATTACTCACTTGTAATTTGGTAGGCTAACACAAAGAATTGTGAGCCATTTTGCATCAAGAATACCTAGTTTTTCCAGACTAATTTTCTTACCTTTTAAAAAATTATTATTTTTTACACTTGAGAGTCAGTGCATCTGGTAACTCACTTAGGTAAAGGACAATTATTAATCACCTTTATTTCAGTTATGATGTATGAAGTATTTCACACTTGTGAGATTTCAAAAGTATTTGAAGCTTATAACTCCCTCCTGCTAATTTGAAGTCTATTACAAATAGCTTTCTTGTGGAAACAGCCACCTGTGTTCATTTAGCAGCTAATGGTCAGTCCAAGATTCATTAGTCTTCTGCTGAATTTTTGTTTGCTTTCTTCAAGGAAAGAGTCACTATTAGATGTTTTTCAATTACTGTGCCCTTCAACTCAATAAGGTTGGTTTGTTATGAATCTCCTTTTACAAGTTAATCATGTGCTTAGTAGGAGAACATCAGCCATTTCTCATTGTGCCGAAATTGAGAGAAGACAAGAAATTAATGATAAATACAGAGTTCAAAAGTGCTCTATTTGGAGGAATATATAAAAGATACGAGGGTGAAGGGTTTCATAATGACACAGCATATGATCCTTTACCCTCCTTCTAATAGATATATGTTCTCCTGTCCTTCAGTTTTAGTCTCAGACTCTTTGAAGTCAATACGACTTTTTCGCAAAGCTACAGTGGTGTGAAAATTTCACCTATATGGTTTACATTTCTCTGCATTGTGGGAACAAGTGATACAGACATTCAGAGTTCCAGGAAAAACTGGTGTTTACCACAGAATAGATTGGAATAGCAAGGGCTCTGATATAGTTGTATATCATGGTTTGTGCAATAGCAGGATCTCCTCTATTATTGCTCTTCCCTTGTCCAGGCTTGGTTGTTTGGATTTTTTTTATGACAGTTGAAAGATTTTCCTTTAAAGTCATAGGCAAAGCAGCCCAGATGTAATCTGATGTAATGGATAAGTAAAAATTAGGATTCATGTCTTACAATATTAGAATTCCATACTTTGTTAAAAGACTTGAAGATCACGAGGCTTTAGATTTTCAGATTTCAATGTGAAGTAGTTATCCAACCAGGATTTTTAAGATTAGACCGTAAGGAAATATTTCTTTAAACAAAAGACTTTAATCATGGTCATAACAAGAAGACATTGTAGAGTGTACTTAATATCATCATCTTCTTTGTATATGGGTAATTTTATCATATTCTGTCCCCAGGAAAATTCCTTAGTGTCAAAAGTCTATAGTGTAGTATCTGAGTTTTTTCTGCAGTCTGGGAAATGCAAACTGGGTATTCTCATCAGCTGTTCTTGCTCTATTTTGCTCCTTTTTCACAATTATTCTATTTTAGGCAAGTGTTGAAAAAGTAGCAATCAGATTCTTCAAGCATTTTTCCTGTGCTATATTAAAAAAAAAAAAGTTAAGAAAATAAAGTTGATGGAGAGTAAAAAATGTTTTTAATAATGGGAAAATGTGGTGTTTAAAAATGGAAATCTATCACTTTGAATCAACGGAGAGACTTTTTTTAATTATAGGAACTGTGGCTGATAGTTATTCTTTTTATAACCCCAGTAAAGGTATTCAAATTGTGATTATGTATTTATTTCTAGAAATAATTTCTCATGCCAATTCATGTGATTTCCTGAACTGATCTTTGTTTACTCCATAAGTATAATGTGCAAAATGTAATATTTAAATAAATAAATCGGTTCTTTCTCAATTAAGTGCATCCTGAAGATCCACATGGAGGAGTTCCATAGAAATAATAAGGAATGGTTAGCATTTCATTTGGCTGACTAATTTTGTAAGACAACTTTATCTGTCAGCAAACCTAATCTAGACCAAATACTAGTTGTGACAAATTTTCAAAGAAAAGGCTCTGAAATACAAGATGTTGTCATACTGTAGTGAAATTCACAATGTGATTCTTGCCCATTTTCAAATCAAACTGAAGTTAACAAGATACAAATTTAGGATATCCAGACATTTCATTCCCATTCATATGAGAATAAATTCATGTTCTTCTCAGATGGTCAGAATATGGATTGACTTTTTCTGTAATCACCAAAGAATTTGAAGGAGAGACATTCACCTAGATAAACTTTTACACCCATCTTTTGGGAAGGTGAAAAAAATTTATGCATAGAAGGAATACGTAAGTGCAGAACCATATAATGCAAATTGTCCTTTGTATGAAGTTCCTTAGAAGCTTCATATAAAGCTGCAAGCTTTAAACAGCATAAGCTAAGGCAAACTCCAGCTTGTCTTTTACCATGCCTAGAAATAATACTTGAGTTTTCTTCAGAGAAAGCTAAAAATTCAGACCATGTATTTGACATAAAATTAGTTACTTGAAGCTCCCAAGCTTCCCAGAGATGAGATTATTCACATTAATTTCCAAGCAGTCATGCATCCAGCTGTCAAAAGGCAAGAAAAGGGGCTCTACCTCAAATCACTGTCCTCAGCTGACTGCCTAACAGAGCAGGAAACATACCAGGTATATGAGTGTAGTCCAAAGCAGGTTTTCTGCAGCTGGTGAAGGGTGGTGAATGGTGGGCAGAGGACTAGATATTGCCTACTCAGAAACAGAGGTTCCACTATGCCTTTTTTTTTTTTCTTCACTATTTTGTGTTGTGTATATGGTATTTATGCTATAGCTTTGTATTTAGTTACTCCAGGTAATGAGTTTTTGTCTAGGTCAAACCTACAGTATGCCATTAAATCTATATTCATTGTGTTCCTTGCAACTTAAAAGTCAGTGGAATTTGAAAATATGTCTCTTTAATAATATGTATTTAATAAACATGGTCCACTAACCATAATAAAGTTCAGCTTAAATGTTCCATGCCTCCTTTTGTGGCTAATATTAAAATATTACAGGTTCAGCTGTAAGCAAAATGCTGAAGCATTAACCACAAAAATACTATGTTCTGTTTTAAAAAAGAATTATTTTCTTAGCTGCTAAATATTATAAAATGATGTGGATTTTCTTGTGAATTTCTACTGAGAAAACACATGTTGTGATGAATGAAGATGAGCCTGAAAGGGAAATGAGTTACCTCAGGAAATGAGATTGGACCAAGTCTCTAAGTTTAAAAAAAAAAGTAAAACTCACCCATACATCATAAGATGCGCATTTAAGTGGGTAAAAATGCAAGAGTCTGTATTTTTGCTATAACTAGGATGTATATGTTTTCTTAAGAAATTTTAATGCTCCTTTTAACTGAGTAAACTGTATACAGGTACTTCTTTTATGTGTCCTAGGAGCTTATAAATTTGCTGTTCATATTCTTGAAATTACGCATATATATCACTTCCTCCAGGATGACAAACTAACCTGTTATAGTGAAGGTTAGTAGAAGGAAGAATTTATGATCAAAAATATTCTTTGAATATTTACACTATAATAATATGCAGTTTTAAATTAAAAATTAAACTGCGTTTGTAAAAGACACAGGAAGTGAAAGGCAATGGCTTTTCACCTATTTTTATCTACATTTGCTTGAAATCACATTCTTAATATTAGTTTAGGCACCAGTCTAACAAAATGTGGACTCTAATGAGTATAAAGTTGCTCCAGTAATGTTCAAAATTTCTGGGTATCATGTTCAAAAAAACTAGACTGTTCTTAAATTGATTTTTTTCTGAAAATCATGCTCTGTTATTATGAGAAGCTTTCTGTCCTTTGCAAAACAGGTAAAATATCATGGTACATATTTATCTTATCCTTGGGGGAAATAGTAGGATGAAAAATCTAAGTGGCTGATCAGCACAACCAGACAGACTCCAGTCTCACAGTCCTTCTGTGCTGCACAATTCTCTCAATGCAGCTTCCTTATCAACTGGTCTTTTTTTGAAAGGGAACCAAATTTTTTCATTAAACTATGTGCTTTCTGTCCCGACTGTCACTTGTAAGTTAATAAGGTCAGTTTGACGGGACAAGAAAGTGCAAGTAGATGTCAGGTATGTAAAAAAAATAGGATATGTGCTGGTTGTTTAAGAAAGTTGAGAGTTAGGCTTAACTTACCTTGGAGTCTTAGTACCTATTTACTTTAAGGCAAGTAGTTCTGTTTCTGTCAATTATTTACTGAAACTTGAAAGTTTTCAGACACTGCTCTACTTCTGACATTTTTTTCCTTTTTCCTCCTTCAATTGCATCTTGATGTTGATGGCCACTCAATATTAACATCAGCTGAAGAGGGCACATACTAAGGTTAAAGCTACACACAGTCTAAACTCCTGCTGAGATATTTTCAGAATTGTTCATTCACCCAGAGTTCTGATCAGTACAATCAGCAAAAAACTGCAATTTTTGCTCCATTACACACTGGGACAACTTGAAGTCATGCTATTATTTTTTTGGTGTTTTTTTAGGAATTGCTTACTAACCAAGTCATACTACAGCTGGGTGGTTTATTTGAACTCCTTATCACTAATGCCATGTTGGTTAATGTAGTAGGTGCTGATATTTGATTGAAATACAGATTTTCAAGGACCTGGGAAATAACAATTACTGGCATGCAGGAGCAAATCTAAAATCCGTGAAAATTAGAGATTTTTGTTTATCAAGAGAACTTATAAGTACATAAAAAGAACAGCCTGATTTAACAGCATAACTCTCACTTGGGTCATAAACTGTTAGTATAGTAACTGCTTTAAATTGCTTTAGTTTCCCTTGAACTTGAGTAAAATGCGTATGAACTGCACCATTATTACTGAAGACTATGAAAATGAACAATTTCACTTCTAGTTTTCAGAAGTACCATTTTCTAAGGCATTGCTGTGTACAAAAGTACTCGCTAGACACTGAGAGCAGTCCTACTGTTAGAACCAGTGGAATACTTTTACATGATATGCATTGTTTACTAGTTAATGATTTAAGAGAGATGGCTGGAGATTTTTGGCATGTGAGAGAGTTGATAACAAGAAAAGGTAACAACATTTCAGGTAGATCATAACCCAGGGAGCCCACAGATCAAATGCTAATTAACTAATATTTTTGACATGGTAACTTAGGAGTAATGTCAAAGGTCATCTGGCCTATTTCTAACTAAAGAGATTATCTGTTGGGGAAGATGAAACAGGAAAGCCTTATAAATATGATTGCCTGACAAAAGATTTTGGGAATATGAAAACTACAGGCGACATCGAAATGAAAGCCATTTTTGAAATACCAAATCTTAGTTACTGAACAACTGGAAAACAATGGTATGGCCGACTGAAGGTAATCCCCTCTTGATTGAACAATACCCTCTGCTTGCAGGCAGGTCCAAGGGTCAGAGCAGACCCTACTAGCTCAGCAGAAGGGGTCCAAAGAGTAGTTTTTAGAAGTTAAGATGTAACACTCTATGGTAATAGAAGAACTCTTATAGGGTGTATGTAAATGCTATAGGATTTGTATCTTGTATTAGATTGGTTAGTGACAATTAGAATATTCAGTACAGAAGATGATTTATTGTATTGTAACCAGGACTTCAGACACTCTTACTACACTCTCTCTCACTTCTTCATTCTCATTCCTCTCTCGCTCTCTCTCTCTCTCTTTACTTACCTGCTTACTCTCTTGCTCTCCTGGGCCTGCTCCGAGCTGCGTCTGGCAGCTCTAAGCAGAGCCCTTGTACCCACACCCTTTGCAATAAACCGCATGTTCCAAGATCTGACTTCAGAGATCTCCGTCTCCGTCCGTCCCGACCGTCCGAACCCACCCAAAGCTCCTACAATTATCAATATATTGAATGCTTGGAAAAGCTGCCCTCCTCTAATTATTAGAGAGAAATGGTGCGTTTTCACAGAATCCCAGAATGGGTCAGGTTGGAAGGGACCACAGTGGATCATCTGGTCCCCTCTCCTTGCTCAAGCAGGGTCATCCCAGAGCACAGGATTGTGTCCAGGTGGTTATGGAATATTTCTAGTGAGCGAGACTCCACATTCTCTGGGTGATCTGTTCCAATGCTCTGTCACTGCTCAGGAAGGAAATTCTTCATGTTCAGGTGGAACTTCCTGTGCATCAGTTACTGTCTGTTGCCTCTTGTCCTGTTGCTGGGCACCACTGAGCAGGGCCTGGTCCATTCTTTTACCATTTGCTTCTTATTTTTTCACAGTGAAGCTGCTTGTATCCCACTATCCATGGAAACAGGACTTGAATTGGTTTAACTGATCCATGATGGGTAGTCCTTAGAGTAATTGGAAATTACTGTTCATGGTTGCTGCTATTGCTAGTAGATTGTATTGGAGCTCAGAAGCTTGACTGGATGTTTTCCCACTATAACTCTCCCACATGGAAAAGCCTTGTGCTTTTGCTAGACCTGTATCAAGTGGTCTTTCTGAAATCCTTGGGACTACAGGTCCTTCATTAGTTTAAGTAGATGGTGCTGCTTTGTTTTGCTGTTTTAATGTGTTATGGACCATACAAACTGTACTGCATTGCTTGTATTATATGGTGGGCTTCAGACACAAGAACGAAGAATTATGTAATGTCACATTGCCAAAACCTCTGGAATACAAACAGCTTTATCAAGGAAACATTATTCCTGTAGAGTGTATCTAGGTCATTTCTTACACTGTGTTGCAGACAGCAATAGCTGATTTATAGGCCCAGTCAGAAAATTCTGTCATACCAGCCCCATGAGACACATGGCCAGCAACATTTGATTTCTGCTGAGATGTTCAAGTAAGAAAGATATGTGACACAGCTGTGAACTCTTTTATTTTTATCCAGTTGACTTATTTCCACATGTGTGATGTGTTGATGGGAGGTGAATGCTCAGTAAATTAAAGTAGGAAAGGATTATGAGTTGCTCATGGACTTCTATTCACCACCTGATCTAAGAGATGTCAAGAGATCCAGAAGCTTCAGCCCTAAGATACTTATTCTCTATAACTATTTATACAGGCCCTAAATTCTAACTGGTTGAAAATTACATTTTGTTCTCAGGTTTTCTAAGAATCCTAAATTATAAGTGTTCTGTGATCTCTCTGGAAGATCTCTCTGGAATATTCTCAGACTGATGTATTGCAGGGAATTTAATGTCTGAACTTCAGACTGGCAGTTATCCAGAAAGGATTGTAATGATCTTCACACACTTATGAACTTTATCCAGAAACTTATGTTGCCAAAATATTTATGTCAGCATGAGCAAATACATGTTCATCATTGTTGTACATTTTCATCTAAAAATGTTCCTTTCACAGTGCAAAATCATGAAAAGATACTAAGGAAAGTCCAGTAAAAAACACATTCAGAGGCATTAATATACTACAAATAATAATGTTTCATCAATGGTGATTGCCCCATAGAAAAAACTATATTAAACTTAATGGTCTGAATCCTCAGAGCATAACATGTCTGAGCTCCAGTCAAGTTAATGCATACAGAGAGCTTTATATGAGATGAAGATCCATCCCTGACTTTTACGTAGTTCAACAAAATCACTCTATTTTGGTTCTTAAATTTCCCTTCAGTGAAGGAGCATAATGGGGCTCCATTTACCACAAAGCATTGCTTTTCAAGTCAAATGTTATGATTTCACTGAAAATCAAAATACTAAAATAATTGATTTTCTAGAATCAAGACTTTTCTTTTGTTTCCTTTTCCCTTTGTTTTAGAAACCTCCTTATAGGTGGCTCTTTTGTCTTAGGATAAACAGTCACAGGGCATTAAGGGTAGATGAAGGGAAGCCTCAAAAGACAAGGCTTCATTGCTCTGTTCTGAGATACGGGTTGTATGTCAAAGTAAGACTCTCATCAGTTTGTAAGGGAGTGGATTACAATCTCAGGAAAATAGATTCAGTTTCTCTCTGTCCAGACATATAAAAGTAAACTGAACTAAGCATTTGAAATTGTGCAACTGCTGTTTATTAGCAGAAAAACTGAATAAAAGATGCAGATTTATTTTACCTCACCTTTGATTCTCATACTATGTTTTATAGTAATTTTGTTGCAATAGTGCATATTATTTTAATACTGTTGGAAATTCTGGCCCACTGAATTAGCTCCTAATACATTTATAATAAATGAAGAAGTGGCAGGAGTCTTCTTTGCCTGCCTGAATATAAACTGCCAGTCTCTTTTGTTTTATTTTAAGTTTTTTAATGCCCAAATCATCAGTATGTTGAGTTGTAGCCACAAAGTTCTGCTCTTTATGGCTTGATTAAAACTGAATTTTGTTTAGCAGCTGTGTTCTGTAGTACCTTTTCTGCTTCATTGTTTTAAAGCACAGGGCATGCTTTCTTGTTTTACAGTATGAAGAAACATTTTTCTATTAAATTTCTTCACTTAATGGGTTTGGATTTTATTGTTTCTGGTTTGTTCATGTTGACCTTTCCTACATTTAACTGATTTTAGAACTGAACTTTTAAAGAGCTCAAGGCTTCCTGTGCTAGATAATTGTATTGAAAATTGATCACAGGCTTTGTGGTAGAAGAACTGCAACTTACTGGAGTAAGAAACCAGCAGTGATGGGTTGACTTCTGGATCCATCTGTTGCTCTGTCTTCCCTCTAAGAGTAATATATAGTTGTTTTTTGAGCAAACAGGAACTTGACCATTGCTCTGGGGTCCAGCCCTGGGTGAGGTGTTGCTGAGCTTCTCCCCTCTTCACTTCTGTCCTCACTTTGAGCTCAAAAGATTTTTGTTATTATGCAGAGTATGTCTCCTCTTTATCTTAACCAATTAAAACTAATTTCTTTGAAATTTGGGTTACTGCAGGTGTTTGGAAGAAATGTATGGCAAAGACATTTATTTCCTTTTCTTGGTACATTTTTTATTACTATTTTTAGGGGAAGAAGGGAATTGTATTTTGCAGGAAGTCATGACCTATTCCTGCAAGAACTTCCATTTGAATTTTGAGATAATGCAATAGTGGTAGTATCTAAAAACAGAACAGAAGAATAGAACAAAATAGAGGCAGAAGAAGTGAGGGTGAGAGGGATAGTAATTTATTAGTCCATTTCAGCCTATTTGCAACACATCTTAGGATACTGAAAATGAATTTTGAATGAGCCGAAAGAAGGGGTCATTACTGTACCCTGCAACACTTGAAACTAGGTTAGGAATTTCCACAACCACTGGCTGTTGGATAGGTTAAAACACACAGAAAAAATTGTCATTTTATTAAAATATTGAAACAAAGTGATCTAGTGAATATAGTGAATTTGTAAAAACTGCATTAAAACATATACTTACCAGATAACTGCTTCCCACAAGAATCATAAAAAGCACAGGATAATTTTTACCCTCCTAAGATTTAGAGCACAATGTAAGGTATTTTGTTAAATATGTTAAGTGGTTTGTTTAACTAGAAAAGCTATTGTGGGAATTATGTAATTCAGATTCACAGGGAGTGTTCCTTTGATAAGAGCTCTTGTTTGATTATCTGCATGATTTATAGATACATTTTGATGAACATAGATTGTGTCTCTCCATCTTCATACTGTTTCTGAGTATTCAGTAGTTGTAAATGCTTCTGAGATTTTTTTTTGTAGTACACACTTTACAGGAGACATAAAACCCGTGTGATAACATAAAAACCCATGTTTCTTTGCAAGTGCCTGATCCTTGTCCTTGGGACTGCTGAATGTTGTTAACCTGTTTTTGCTAAATCATACTTGATGAAATAGCAGAGAACAAAAAAGAGAACAAAAACAGGGAAGAAGGAACCAACAAACTGTTTTACCAAAATTATTTCGGGCATTCTCTGTTGAACTAAAGATTCTGTAGAAAATACTGTCTTGCTAGACAGGACAATCTGTATTATGTTAATTCTTTACACAGGTCTTATTTATGTGAAATTCACAGAAATATGAAGGAAAATACCTAAAAGCCTAAAATCAGAGTAAATGTTCTTTGAGACAAGTATGCAGCTATTCAGCTTGGTCTATAGTGGGCCTTTATCCCTCTCATAAAAAATTTCATTTTATTTAGACACTAAGAGCAGAGCAGATGCTTCGACTTCTTTTCTTCAGGAAAATAAGTGAAATTACTTGGACTTCATGAAAAAATGCAAGTACATGGAATAAGAAATACCCATTGAAATTATTAAGGTTGGTGAAATTACAAGAATCAGCATCTAATAGCAGAATAATTTAGATGAATTTAACAATTAGGAATCTCTCTGGTTCTCTGACTCTGAGACACACATTAACTCTATAAATACATGAAGGATTCATGCGTTGCAGAGCCATAAGATAATGAAATATAAGTTTCTTTCAACAGTAGTTTGCCCTTAAAAATAATTTTAAAAATAAGGAACATTTTTGATGTATAGCATTATAGGTGGTACATAGAAAATAAATCCACATTAGAATAACACCAATATATTGTAAATTAAATAACTTATTACTCAGGAAATGCTGGAATCAAAGTAGAGGTTGTCTTCATTTTTCTCCATTTTGCTTTCTAATCCCATTCTAATTTTGTCATTTTCCCTGTTGTCTGTAGCACAGGGCTTATGCAGAATTCAAAATGCTGCCCTAATGAGCATGGCTTTGTAGCATTTGGCTCAACAACCTCTACCTCCACAGAGGCCAAACTGATTTTCCTCATGCATTTTTCTTTGGGACTTAGCATATTCACAGAAGAATGGTTCATAAACAGTAATATCAGTGTTCTGACACCACTATGATAAAGGCTTTTTTTAATCTTTTCTGAACAGATGGGAACTGATAGGCAGAGACATTATTGTCTAAAGAACTATTGCTTTTATGCGCTGTAACTTGAAACATTTGAGATTTTTCCTGTCTGTCTAGAACATTGGATAGGATTCACATATTTCCACTTGGTTCACACTGACTTAATGTGCAGCCATCAGTTTACAGCAACTCTGCAACTTAGGCTGCAGATGTCCTAAGACAAACACTCAGCAAATAAGGAACATATAATCAGATTGAGCTTCACCAGCAGTGCTCAGTATGTGTTTGCTGCTTCCTCCCATGAATGTACTTGGAGACCTTGTTTCATTCCATGTTTCATCCCTAGACCTGATCCATTCTGTATGATCAGGTTATTTTCATGGGACTCGGTGAAAAACTTTCCCCAAATATATGGTTTTAATATACAAAAGAGTCTGAATTAAGTTTACAAATAGAGTCCTGATTCTGGCTTTTCCAACATGTGAATAATTCTATTTTACCTGTTTTAGAATATTCTTTAAATACAAATCTTATGCATGTGTGCATGCATGTGTGAAATTTCTTCAGTTTTGCCTTCTGCTTTTTGTTATTTTATTTTATTTTTAAAAATAAACTTAATTATGCTAACATTCATGTGAATCATTAGCACTGTTGAATTTTTTGATCGCCCATATAAATTTCTGTCACCTGAGATAACACAGTAGCTGATAAAGTTGGTTGCAATTCTTTCTGGTTCTTCATGAGAGGATGAAACTTTTGGAAAATAAAGTAAGAAAAGAAAAAAGTAACTCTTAATTCTGGTCCTAGTTGTGGCAAAAACATACTTACTTTTCAATAAGGAAATTACAATATATTTTCCTTGGCCATATTCTCTAAAATGACTAAAATTCTTCACAAAATACAATAAAAACAAGCCTAATATCTAGAGCACCACTTCTCTAGGCAAAAAACTGGGGGTATCCTGGAATCGTATCATCAATAGTGCGGCCAGCAGGACCAGGGCAGTGTTTGTCCCCCTCTACTGGGTAGTGGTGAGGCCATACCTCAAGTCCTGTGTTCAGTTTTGGGCCCTCACTGCAAGAAAGACACTGAGGTGCTAGAGCATGTCCAGAGAAGGGAGCAGAGCTGGGGAAGGGTCTGGAGCACAACTCTGATGGGGAGCAGCTGAGGGAGCTGGAGGTGTTTATCCTGGATAAAAGGAGGCTCAGGAGAGACCATATCACTCTCTACAATTTCCTGAAAGGAGGGTGGAGCCAGGTGGGGTCAGGACCTTTTCCCAGGTAACAAGTGACAGGGCAAGAGGAAATGACCTCAGGTTGTGCCAGGGGTGGTTTACATTGGATATCAGGAAACATTTCTCCACCAAAAGGTTTTTCAAGCACTGGAACAGGCTGCATGGGGAAATGATGGAATTGCCATCCCTAGAAATGTTCAAAAAATGTGCGTATATGGCACTTAGGGACATGGTTTACTGGTGAACATGGCAATGCTAGGTTAATAGTTGGACTAGATGATCTTAGAGATCTTCTCCAACCTGAACAATTCTATGGTTCTGTTATTCTAATAGAGATAATTCATATAGAAAGTCTTATCTTGACACTTTATTGAAGTTGTGAGTGATGGAAAGATGGACCTAGTATTGAAAACTATTGATCTGCTTTAATAATGAGAAATGTTTTCACTTCCATTGGATGGCTGTAGTAATTTTTAATCAGATAAAATGGACTATCAAGCTAATATACAGCTATGTGGGTCTCTTCCATTAACAAATACTATAAATATAGAAAATAGTTCAGTCAGCTCCTTCTTTCTACCACAAAATTAACTCAGCTATTCTCTGTGATAAGATGGCTCTTGGTCATGAGATTTGAATGCTCCTAGAGCATCTGTATGGAGAATGCAGCATTCAGAAATTGTCCCAAGATTTTTAACAAAGAAAGCAAACTTTAGATAATAGCATGTAAAACTTTAATGGGAGGTTTATTCTAGGAGAAAACTGAGAAATATTCAAATCATGTTGTTTTCTTTTGTCCAGCAAACTTGATTTTAGTGTCAGTGTGTCTTAAAAATGGATGATTCTTCCTAAACGCCTTTAAAAATTTTATATGAAAAATGGCAAAGCTTAAGAAGGTATGTTAACAGCAGATTGCTATGAAGTGAATACACACAACAATTTGTTAAATGAGGTGTCAGTCTAGGTAGCTGAGTTTTAGAAAAAGACATAAATTCACTAATAAAATTTCCAGGTGAAAAAGTTTTCAAAGCCAGTATAACAATAACAAAATCTATGTCCTGTTTTCTTAGTAACAATAGGATCCAGAATATTATATTCTTCAATTGTTTATCTTTCTCAAATTTCAAACTGATCACATATTGCTGATGAGAGGCAATAATTTGATATCTTAAAAACATATTTATTGACTATAGCAGGTCAATTGTGGCATAGAAATTTTGTCTGTATAGCAATAATAATGCACTCACATCTGTCTTTCAACAGGGGCGTACACTGGACATTCTATCAACATTGGCATTTTAAAAGCTTGTAAGATTGCTTCACTAAAAATTGCCCCATTCAAGTCACCAAATAAGAAGCTACAAAAAAATACTACTAATAAAAAAAGATTATTCACCTTGCTATCATCTGAGGAAGTCAATTAACAGTTGGACCAAAGGAGTTTTGTATTGAAGTAATTAAATTTGAGGTTGTGTGACATGGCTGTCATTTCAGCAAGATCCTCTTACACTTCCCTGTGACTGATTTATTCAGACAATAGAAGCTGAATGAGCGTCGGCTTTCTGTTAAGATATTAAATTATTTTCTATCTGAGCAACTCTCAAATGATTTTACAGTGCTTTCTCTGCAACAGATCATATTTTCAATATTTCCATTAGAAATTTTAATTGAAATTTACTTTAAACTTTACTTAAAAATACCTAGTGGCACAAATTTTTCTGGTATTCTTTACTCTCTTCTGAAAAGTTTAGTAGCTGAAGCACCAGCTCTTGAGGAAAGTAAACAATTAAAAAAAAAAAAAAAAGATTTTACTAGGTTTCTGTTCCATCAGACTTTTATTGCAAACAAAACAGTTTTTTTGAACCTCACACGAGAGTGCTGTGAAGAGAGGAAAAGATTGTGATGCTTATCACAGCGTCTCCAAACCAATCTCTAACACATTAAAAGAAGTAGAAGACATTGTTAACACCTTAAAAAATATTACACAGTTACATTGTTCATTGAACACCCTATTTAGTGATCCTTTGAGAAATACACTGGGCATTCTTAGGTGATGGTGACTAAGCTCTGTGCTCTTCGCTGTGAAAGGCAAGTTGAGCTCCCAGGTGCCTCAGTTCCCAACCATTTCTTGTCTGGAAGCCAAGACGAAATTTCCAATGAAACAGTCATTGATCCTTGTCATCCACTTACATATCTCTGGGAAATCAAAACTGTCAACTCCAGCTGTTCATGGATGCACAATGCAGTCAAAGCCCCAAGAAGTTTCTCCCTGAGTCCACAGCATATGCCTACAAATTCTTGCTGTTTGTTTGAAACAAGGGACAATAGCACAGAACTGCAAATTTGTAGCAAAGATAACAGTGGATTCAAGAGAGATGAACATCCATTTGAAAACAAGAAGAAAAAGGTCTAGGAGTCTGGACATTTTAAGCCAGTTTCTCCTTTCAGGTTCATCAGTATGAAACCATACTGGAGTTAATACAAACTTCACTGGAGTTAATACAAAAGTACAGTTCTCTCCAATTATTATGAACATAGGAATCACAGATGATAGGTGTAGTAAATACCTCAAGATGTCATGATGAACATTACCCACACGAAATTGAGATCTGTTGCATCAAATCGGGGGCACCTTTTTGCTTTTATAGTTTTTTTTTTAAAGTTGCAAGGCTTGAAATTGAATATATTTCCTTGGCATTGATTTCCAGTTGTTCTGTGCCTTGTTGACCCCAATCTCAATTTCCCTGCCTCCATTTCAGCTGCCTATTCACCGTTCTTCCCACAAATGACAAGACAAAGGGTTTATTCTCCTCTTCTTTATAACTAAACATTGACATTTGCAGATCAGTGTCTCCTGCCTCAATGTTTTTGATGTGCTGTCATCAGTCAGATTTTCCAGACCTCTGCTATTTCTCAGTACTCATCTTTGGGCTCTCTACAGTTGATCCATATCTTCCTAAAAAGCAACATCTAAACCCAGACTTCTTCAAGAAACAGCAGATAAAAAGGTTTACCAAACCAGGGAAAGCTCAGGAGGAGCTGAGGGAGATGCCAGGACCCTGAGGCTCATGAGACAGTGTCTGACAAGACCTGGATGGTCACAGAAATGTGGTGGAATGACTTGCACAACTGGAGTGCTGCACTGGATGGTTATAAACCCTTCAGAAGGGATAAAGGTATTTGCCAACCTAAATCAATCTGTGGTTCTATAGTTCTACGATTCTATATATATTTCAAGTATTCTGAATTGCATTCCCCACTTTTCAGGCTGGAGCTCCAACTGAAACAATTTGAATTATTATCCTGAGCTCCTATGTAGATGCATTACTGTATCTTGGTGTAGTTTGTAAATTTAATAAACTTATTCTCTACTTTTCATTCAGAAATGAAAATCTGAATCTTACCAGAAACTGAATAGATGATTGTGAAATCCTATTCTTCTCCTTAACCCTCTATTTTCTAATAATTTTAAAATGAAAATAAGCGTATTTCTAAATAGTTCCAATAAGCAATTTACAATTAATTGATCAAAGTAGTATTTGACAGAAAATTTGCTTTTTCCGTATTATGTAGCTGCCTACAAATATTTTTGTATTGCGTCAAATTTCTATTGCAAATGTATCTCATCAGGTGTCTCTGCCCATAGGAGGGTGGTTGGAACCAGGTGATCTCAAAGGTCCCTTCCAACCCAAACCATTCTATGATTCTATAAATAGGCTTTCTGGATTTGAATCATAAAGCCCAACAAGGTCCCTATTGACAAATACATTTTCATATTTTACACATATTTTTGCATATTTAAAGTAACACTTTGCCTTCATGTATTACTTTCACTACTGCGTCAGCCACCACATAAAATAATAGAATCATGTCTCTGCAGATGAGTGTACTAGTTTGAAAACAAACTAGTGGGAGACACCAAGTCAGAATAACAATTTAATAGGAAAACAAAAATAAAGGCAGAAAACACTGGTTCAAACTGACAGAGTCAAGATACAACCTGAGTCCCTGTTAATCAGGGTGGTGGTAGCAGTCTGATAGAATGGTGGCTGCAGTCCTCTGAAGTGGTGATCCTGTAGAAAAAGGGTCTGCTCTTCCTCAGGTCCAGTAGCAGCTGTGTAGCTCCTGTCCTCTGGAAATCCAGTGGAAAAGGGTTGTGTCTGGTGTTCAGAATCTCAGATTATATCCAGGATGGAATGCTTGGTTCCTCCCTCTGGGTGGGGCATCTCACAATGGGGTAATGAGTCATGAGGCGGAGTGTTGATTAGGCTCATTAACAGAAGATAGTCCGGAAGGAGTTATCTCTGAGTCATGTGGCAGGACAATGATGGGCCATTAACAGCAAGATAGTCTGGGGGGAGGAGGCAAGGAAACACTGCCCCACCTGATTTCAACAGCTCATGAGGATGGTAATAGAATACACTGCAACCCAGGACAATGAGAAAGCTGAGGAACCAAGAGATTTGTCTCAGTTCATAGGTGAAACAAGGATATTGCCTCTGTTTCCTGTAATGAAGTTTCAACCAGTATCTGTGCATAACTAACATAGTAAGAATTTCTGGGTATGCTTTTCCACAGTATTGTAATTTCTATTGACAAAAAAGATTTAAAGTTTAATTAACTTACCATTCAAAATTTTCTTATACTTTCTTTAGAATTAAAAAAAAAAAAAAAAAGCAAAACAAAACACTTCCCAAAGACTCCTTCTACTTTTTTTTCCCTTTTTTTTGGGGATAAAATATTGTTAGCAAGCAGTTTTAAGTGTCTTCAGGAACCCCAAATATCTTGGCTAGTTTATGGTGCTTCTCTGATTTGTATAATATGGACATATAGTTTTTTATTTTACATGTTCATCTCTAACTATACCATATGGTCATTAAAGCAAGCCATACTGTTATCTCCATCTTCTCTTTTTGCTTTAGCTGTAGATATAGATTTATGCTCTACTTTTGTACATTCTGTATGAATATTTTGATGAGCCATGTAACTGTAGTTGTGTCAGTATTGCATTTCCTTATGGGTTTATGCTCTGAAAAATTTGCATGCTAAGTATACCAGCGAGGCTATTGGGACTGAAAAAATAAAGTGAAGAAAATACTCAGTAGCATGATATGTTGCACTGGCTGGACTGAATATAGTTTCTTTGTCTGGCATATAGTAGCACTGGCTGAAACAAAGGAGTTCTCCTATTATCCTAAATAGAAAGCAAGTCAGAATGGAAAGAGTATTTTTTTCCTCTCTCAAAAGGGGAAGCACAGCTTGCTTCTTACTTCCTTGTGTAACATCTGTTTCCCTGGAGGCCTGTGTTTATTGAAACGTGATGCTAACATAGTACTTCTGTCCTCTGGGACTATGCATGAAACCAAAACACTACTCTTCAACCCTGCCCTTGTGACCAGCACACTGACACTTTTGTCTTTGGTTTTGCTTGTATCAGTCACAATTCTCTGGGTGCCATCACAGTCTTTTTTACCCTTGAAAACTAGACTGAAGAATGTTTCTTTCACATGTGTTCTGCAGTTGTAACTGCGAGGTGAGGAGAGGAGAGAATACAGCTTTTGTTCAAAATGCAACTATCAAGCTGAAACAACAACTGAATGGATGATCGCAGTTTCTCAACTAACAGATTTCTCTTGGCTTTATCTGATATATTTGTACTGAAGATTTTCTAGTTACTGAGATAACACATCGTAGACACATCAATGGTTTGGCTGAAGGAGAAAGGAATTATATAATACGACTTACAAGCTGGGCATGTTTAATAGAACAAATGAACTGGTCTTTCTGTTGAAATTGCATGGATGACATATAAACTCTGTATCCTGCTCTACTTCTCAGATTAAAGACAAATTTGATGAATTGGTTTGTGCTGGAACTGAGGAAAATCTTACATCACCTAAATTAAAAAGCATTTAGAAATGAATTTCTGATTATTACATAAATATGAACAAGATTTAATTTGTCTTTTCTTCCGCCAACCCAGGAGCAGGAGAAGGAAAAAAAAGCTTTTTGTAAAGTTGAATGTCCTTTTGAAGCCCTAGATAAAGAGATCTGACTCCAGAACTGCAAAAATCTTAAGGAACTAAAATTTACTACTGTGTTACATATAATCCAGGAGCTTTCAAGTAGCAATTTTAATGCTGGAAATTACACCTCAGAAGCTTATGGTGTAGCCACCTAATCTCTACCTGCACTCCAAGGCATTTAATTTAGGTCAGTTTTTTCTCAATTAGTTTATTTTTATAAGCAGAAAGAGAAGAGGAATACTCTGACTGAAAAGACAGAGGAGGACCTGTCTTGGGTTCTGGAAGATACTTTGAAAACTTAATTGATTTACTTTAAAATAATACCACTGGGGTTTTTACTCTGTCCCTTATATGCTCCTAAATTCTCTGCTCCCTATACAGAGCAAATGAATACAGAACAGGATTCATTTTCTTTGTTTAGCTACTGGAGTAAGTTCCAAGAGATTTTGACACCACCTACCGCTCCCTTTGAAGGCAGTTAAGAAAGCAGGTGCTGACCATTTCTCAAATCTTGGTGCTTTAGAATACAAAGTAAGCCCAAATTGACTAGCATTATTAGAGGACAAAAATAGGACATATTGTGGTTTTCTGTACTTCTTACATCCTTTGTTGCTGACAATACTTCTGGTGTCCTGTACATGGAGAGAGGATTTGAGTTTGTATATGAAAAGAATTTAAAGTACACTAACTGCTCTTTTTCCTGTGCAAACTGCATATTAGCTTTCTTTGGCATGTTTTTCCTTACTTCTTTTTGCTGGTCCCTGGAGCAGGAATGTTTGGATTGCTAGCCAGCCCTCTGGGCAAAGCTCACTGCTTTCCAAACAGGAATCTGCCTTAGCACACACCAACTTTTTCCAGTTCCTGCTTTCACATGAATAATAACTACTAGGCATTTGTGACTCTTTTCTGTTCCTCTGAAGCCTACTCAGTGCCAAGGTCCTTGATGTGCTGTTGCTGGAATAAGCCCAAGCTGCAGTGTATTGCAGTGCTCTCCAGCTGGTGTCTGATAAGCCTGGCCCAACATCACTGCAGCCTAAGCTGCCTGCTGCCTAAGCTGTTTTCTGCCACCATGGAATATTAAGCGTATCTGCTGTCCAGCATAAATGGCTATACAGGAGTCGAGATCTTGTCAAGAAGTTGGGCAGATGTGGTATTTTATGCTTCGTGTAATGTTTTAATGGAACCCATATGACTTCTCTCAGGGTTCTTTTTATCCGCTGTCCTGCTTGGTGGCTTACAGGTTTATATTATTCTGTAAACTGTAATTATCATGCTTTCATCTGCATGTCCCTGAAACTTTTTAAGACTCCTTCTGCTGTCCGTAAAGTGAAGGAAGAGAACATATTTATTCAACTGCCAACAGCATTTCATTTATTGGTGACGAGTCTTTATTAGAAGGCTGAAATATTTTGTGAATAAAGGCCTGATCTGAAACTCTGAAAAATATTTTGCATTACCTAGGTCAGCCACAGACTTGCTCTGTGACCCAGGGCTTCACATTTACTTTTTGGTGTCTCTGAAGAATTGAAACAGTGCTTCCTTTCCTCAAGTTGGTGTTAAGAGGATATACAACTATATTTATGTGGATTGAGAAAGCATGACAAAAGGGAAGAGATGGAAGAAGAGAAAGGAAGAAAGGACATCTATTCATGGCCCCACAGGATGCTGGTATGGTGTGTTTTCTTATATGCTGAAGTAATTTTTAAACAAATCTTTCTTGTTCTTCGCAGGGTACAGTTGTATCCTTTCTACGAAGTAGAGGACAAAGATTTAATAAGACTCTTCCTTTCTTCCCAATAGTGGTTGAAATATTTTCAGAATTACCTGCATTTTTTGTGCCGATTAAATATTTAATCCCACACTCATTCAAGTAATTTAAAAAATGCTTGCAAGTGAGACTAACAGTTCTTTAAAAACATCAGCTATATATAGCAAAGTACATATCACTAGTCTTGATTAGGTTTTTTTTCCTGTAAGTGAGGTAATCATGCCTTGGCTTTTTACTTATACCATACAAAAGTTGAGTTTGACTATCAGAGTGTTTGTTCTTCTACAGCAAATTACCTTCAAGTGTATGTATATGTCTGAGGAGGAGCTCCAAATTAGAATGATTAATGACAAATCCCCATGTATGCTTCTAGCCTGCAGATTTCAGATTTGCTGTCTCAGGGATATGGGGTGCCTTCTTGTGTAACATGTGCTGGAACATTCACAGGATTTCTTCCAGGAACATGTCCTGGTACCAGCAGCTGGTGAAAAGACTGAACAAAAGGTCAAGATTTAGCTCTGCAAATGTCCTCCAAATTTTGTAAATCTTATTCCAATGAGAAATGTTGGTGAATAAAATAAATCTAGCCATAAATATTCTAAAAAATTTTTATCTATTCTGAGTGTGGCAGGACATCCCCTCTACCACAGAAGAGCTTATCTGCTCTGTCCATCAGCTGGTGGATAGCTCCAGACATTCTCCCCCCGACATGAATTGATGAGATAACCCAGGCCAGCTTATTTGACTAGTAAGTTGTCACTGGCTAGTTAGTTATTTTTCTCTCTCGTGCCAGGGGTAGAATTCCCAATAAACAACTGGGTGTGAGAACAGATGTGCGGAGATAAACTGGAATTCCTGACTGAGAGACACTACTTTACAAACTATAAGAGCTACACAAACTTTTGCAGAGGCAGAGACCTCCTAGACACACCCTGGAAATGTGTAGGACTTCTCCCAGGGAGTTTGGATACTTTCCCTGGGAATTGAGTGAACTCCATTATCAATTTGGTGGTAAGTTACATTGAATCCTAATCTACACTATTTCTTTGCTAGCTGTAATATAGGTACCTTTATCGTGCACTGTATTTTATCTACTAGTAGTTCTTTTTAGTTTATCCTGTGTAGTAAGTAGTCTGTTTAAAGTCTTATGTCTGTTAATTTTATGTCTATTCAATAAATAATTCACTTTGTAATCGACCTAATTGGCCATTATTAAGAACTTGTGAGCAAGAGCTATCTCGGGTGCAAGCCACCTCAGAGCTACTGCCAGAAATCTGAGTCAAAGGCAGGACCTGTCCAAGGGGAGCCTCTCATTTGTAACACTGACAAAATGTATTTTTCATACATTCCCCTAAGTATCTACAGTCAGATCAGACTGGTTCATCTTTGTGTAAGTTCTGTACAGTCCTTCATGGAATAAGAATGCACATTTGTGCAAGAGCTGTAATATCGCATTTGCTCTCTGTATCTCTCCAGCTGCAAGAATTGCAAGCCTACACCTTCTGGCAAAGCTCCAACCCAGTACTGAGCTATATGCTATTCCCAGTGTATCCCCAAGCATTTGCGGTGCATACAATGCAGAAAAGGACATCTGGGGCACTCAAGGAAGTTCCAGAACATGAATACAGATAGGAATCTTCTCCTGTGTAATGGTGATGTACTTCCAAAATGTTAAAAGTCACAGCCTTTTCAATGTGATTGCTTCTAGAAAGCATTTTCTTTCACAAAGGAAATAGAATAAAAGTTATTGTATTGCCTGCCCTATTAACTGGAGGTTCCACAAATCAGAAGACTCATTAAGGAAAAAAGCAACTTCATCCTGCTGCTGTTTGTCTCTTGCACATTCAAGTGAATAGTTGCTCCTAAAATCAATATCAGTTACCCATGTTAAACATTTTTGCTTCTACTGTAAGCATCTTAGCTGTGATTTTAGCAGTAAAAGTGAGGGTCTTCTATGGATAGGGTAATTTGCATCAGAGCAGAAGACTGTTTGGGGTTTATTATTTGAATAACTGTGTTTGGGCACTGGAACTTTGCACAGTGGTGGTAATGATGGTTGAAAAGTGGATCTTGTCTTTCGCTTGAAGGATTTTAGACGCTTATTGGTATCCCTACTGTAAAAGCCTAACAATAAGAGAAAGGCTCCAAAAAACGCTTCGGCATTATCACTGCTCAACACCTGAAAGGCTTCAAAAGTCCTTCGTCATTATGGCTGCTTGTCAGAATCACTTTTGAACGCCTGGAAACTACGTGCCCTACGGGCCGTGCATAGCCCGCCTGGAGGCCCATAAAAAGGAAGGCAAAACTGGTGCAAAATGTGGAGGCGAAAGCGAAAGGTAGAATCCCCGCCCTTTGCCTTCCACCCTGCCGCCACCACCACTGCCTACTGCGACACACTCTGAGACCTCCGGGAGCTGACACCGCCTGCCTGGGGAGAAGCCCCTGAACCTGCACCCCTGCACCAAAACTCCGAGTGAGTTGTGGAACCCTGTCACAAATGAAATAAATGGCTTTCGCATCAACAAAGAATAATTAATTAAGTTTATGTTAATTCTGTTTGTGAAGTTTGAGGCAAACCTCTTTCATTTTCTGTTCCCCTTTTCAAGTTTCATACCCCCACTCCAAGTTCTACTTCAAACTTTAAATTTCATTTAAATTTTATAATAATGTTCAGGATAAGAGTTACCTACTGGTTAAATGTGTTTGTTAATGTTAAGACTTTAAAATGGTGTTTTAAAATTATATCTCTTTTAATAAATCCTTAAAAATCAAGTCAGGAGAAGCTCTGGAAGTGCTTGCCCTAGAGCTAAATTTAACCACCTACCGTTAGGACTGCAGGTAACTCCACGGCAACCATGAATTTCAAAGAGCAGCCTTCCCGCCAAAGACCCAGATGATGTCACCAAAGGAGGGGGAGCCCAGAAATCAAAACCCTGACAACTGGCAAGCTATTGGATGGAGAATACAACCAATGAAGTGTCCTAATACTTCACTCCTAGACCCGATCCAACTCGAGAGACTTTTATTAGGACCCTACCAATCATTCCAGACCTTGAGGGCAGGGCAATGGGAGGAATTGGGAGGGGCCAAGGGAGTATAAAACTCCATGCACAAGAAGAGAAAGGGGTGCTCCTGCACAGGACAGCCTGGCAGCACCCTGCGCAGAAGGTTTTTATCTTGAGTAAATAGCCGGATTGGCTTTAAGGGTCTCCAGTCATTGCTACCCGGGGCAACTGAATTGGAATACAGAAATTTGGCCTATTGGTGAAATAAATAATATTATAAAAATTCTAAATTGAGTGTGGCCTCATTCCTGACAAACCCCTACCCTGCTCCTGCGTCCCGTGGCGAGAGCACCGTGAGTGGACCAAGGCTCAGCTGCAGGGACCGGGCACCGTGCCTGCATCTTGGAGGAAGGGCCACTGCATTCCAACTAAACTACTCCAGACATTGGAGGAGGCAGATAAGACACTTCAAACAGCAGAAAAAAACCCTAAAAACTGCTCCATTCCCCCCACCCCGTCTCAGCAGCAACAAAGGTAGCACAGTGTGGTGGTGACCTATCCTATTCTTTTTAAAGTAACCTTGGCTTTTTCTAACTTATCTCTACTTTTCTCTTTCTTTCTCTTTGCCTCTCTTACCATTAAATAAAAATACATCAATTTTTTGGCGTCAACATTTAATCTCATTTGGTTTTAATCTTGTTTGGAACCTTCAAAGTTCTTTCCATTTTATACACAGAGACTTAGCTTTCTTTGCTCTTTTGAGTTTAAACTGGATCATAACACCTGTTAGGTTACATCTGCCCATTTATTTCTGTTTATTGACTTTAAATTACAAGATTTTAAATTTAAAATCTCATCAAACATATATATTTATACTGTATGCACTATCTTCATGGATTAAAAGCGCAGGATGCAGCCACCTGCTCATTTATACCTGGGAATGAGCAAGTGCTGCACTGGAGTTATGGTCACTAATGCTTTCCGTGTTCAGGGGACACTCTCAGGGTCAGAGAGTGACAGGATCTAGGATGCAGCTCAGGAAGGTACTCCACAAAAGTAACAT
Organism: Corvus cornix cornix; assembly: GCF_000738735.6. Taxonomy (NCBI): domain Eukaryota; kingdom Metazoa; phylum Chordata; class Aves; order Passeriformes; family Corvidae; genus Corvus; species Corvus cornix. The sequence continues at coordinate 14,652,491 of NC_046332.1, read as the reverse complement.
GTCCATCCTACTAACTGACATGCCAAATTGCTACTGGTTTACAAGCTTTGGGGAATTGACTGTCCACTTTTTCTGGAATGCTTGTATAACAAATAAAAGCCCTTTGATGTTAGTTTTGCTTTACTGAACAACTCTATGTATCTCCTTAGAAATAACCTTGGACTTGAGGGCTCAGGTCTTGGACCTAAATGCTAACTCACGATTATCCCTTCTGTGAAATGAATAGCGCTTCCCTTGGCACACTTGATGTGTGATTATAGGCAGACTCAAATTCTAGGGCCAGTTCTGTTCAGTGTATTTATCAATTGTTATAAATAAAGTATGTAATTCGTGCTATTATGTATAAAACTGGAATGTAATCAGACCCTACAGAGGCCAAGTTTCAAAATCCCTTCACCAGCCTGGCTGAGAGGAAAGATTTCACAACACTAAAAGAAGTTGTCTCACAATAAGTGAGGATTCCACCTAGGTGGGGTTGGATCTTATCACCAGGACATTTGTACCATGACGACTTGATCACCACACTCTGATATCTACATCACATCTGATAAGGAATCGGACATTCCGAGAACTAAAAATAACTGTTCCAAGAACCAGAGATGGCCCATCCATCAGCAGAAATAGCCCACTCATCACCCAGGATGGACAATTCATCAGACCCTGGAAAGGCTTTGTGCAGCCCAACTCCGGGACAAGAAAACTTCATGAATATGAGAAGAATAGAGTTAATTCGGACTCTACCCAAAAACTGTATAAGAAGGGACCAGCCGAAGCAGCAGATGTGAACTTGGGAGGTCTGGTGCGATAGACATCATATCTATACGTGCTCATCCAGCTCCGACCCTGGGCTTGGGGCTGCTTTTCTCGATCGTGGCTTTTGACACCTGTATTTTGGTCGCATAATAAATGTCATTTCTTTATAAATTTTGATTGGGCAATTTTGTTTATAATATCAATTATCTCAATGCTGGAGTTGAATTCACCATTAGCAGGTTTGCTGTTGATACCAACCTGGGAGATGCTCTTGGGTCTCCTGGGAGACCAGAGGCCTTGCAGAGGGGTCTAGATAGATTTGAGCATTCAGCAAACATTAATGGGATGAGTTCAACAAGACAAAATGCCAAATTCTGGATCTGGGAAGTAGATGCGGATCATCATAGAGTACATCATAGAGTACTGCCAGGTGCAATTACAAACTGTGGAGGAGTGGCTGGAGGGAAGCCCTGCAGAAAGGGATCTGGGAATGCTGGTTGGCAGCAGGCTCAGTCTGAGCCAGCCATGTGTGTCCAGGCAGCCCAGAGGGCAAACCTCATTCTGGGGGCATCAAACACCGCATCACCAGCTGTCAAAGGATGTAATTATCCTGCTGTATTCAGCCTTGGTGTAGCCTCACCTTGAGTTCATGTGCAGTTCTGGGCCCTGCAATATAAGAGGGATGTGAAATTCCTTAAATGCATCCAGAGGAGGGCAACAAACCTGGTGAAAGAGCTGGAAGGAGCTGCATCCCATGAAGAACATCTGAGGACTCTGGGCATGTCCAGTTTGGCGAGAAAGAGGTTGAGGGGTGACCTCATTGCTCTCTACAGGTTCCTGAGGAGGGAAGTGAAGAAGGAAAATGCTGAGTTCTTTGCCCTGAGATCCAGTGATGGGATGTGATAATGATGGTGGTTCAAAGATGCTCCAGGGAAGGTTCAGACTGGACATCAGGAAGCATTTCTTTACCGAGAAAGTGGTCAAATACTGAAGCAGATTTCCTGGAGAGGTGGTCAATGCCCCAGGACTGTTAGTGTTTAAAAGAGGCATTTATACAATGCCTTTAATAACATGTTTTAACTTTAGGTCAGCCCTGAGGTGATCAGGCAGTTGGGCTGGGTGACTGCTGTAGGGTTCTTTCAAGTGAAATTATTCTATTCTATTCTATTCTATTCTATTCTAATTCTCTTTCTGGTCACAGAATGCATAGGTTAATGACCATCCCAACAGTCAGTTCTGACAGTTTGCCTTCAATAGGAACAAAAGAGACTTCAATCATATGGATGTGAGCTGTGCTATTCCTTATGGAGCCTTATGACTTCAGATGCAGGGAAATGTCCCTTGGCCATTCTAACAAGGACTATAGATACAGCCTTGAGGTTGAAATGAAAGAAAGAAAATAAAAGAAAAATCATGGCTCTGCATGTCAACCAGGTTAGCAGCTAATAAATTGAAAGCAGGCAAAATTAAATTATAAGGATCCAGAGAGAAAATAATAGATATGAAGAGCACATAAAGATCTCCAACTAGAAAGAATAGTAAACATGAAGTATAGATTGAAATAATATTAAATTGACCTGCCATGTAACAAGTGTAAAAATGAATTGCAGCAGTTGTTGGTCCCATGTGTTTGGTACTTCAAATGAGTATTGGTTTACTGTCTAAGTATTAATCAATTAACTAGTGATAGCAGATAAGATTCAGTAATACACAAAGTAGGAAAACAAAGTTTTATCTCCTGAACATTTAATAAAGGGTACATTATATGCCCTCATAAAAATAGGGTGAAAAGTAAAAAATGGTAAAAAATTATAGAGACAGAATTTTTGGTGGGGAGCAGATAAAATTATTTTACTTAGATAATCACAAACCTACATTTTTTTATGTCAACATTGTCTTCCTTTATAAATTTTACTAAACTTCAAAATGAAGTGTTTGCCCATAAGAATTTGATTTACATGTTGAATTTCAGCTGAAACTTTCCTTCCAATAAATTTACACTCAATAAAACAAAATATCTCTCATAATTTTATAGACAAATATTCATTTTAATAATGTCATTTTTTAAAGAGAAATTGTTTGGCCTAAAACTTCCTGGCCAACTCAGATAAAACTCCTTGATTCAGTGGTACTGAACACTCAGTTTTAGCCAGTCAAGACCAAATTAAGTCTCTTAACAAGAGGCTTGACCAGAATACCACATATTCTTAGTGTTGGCTAGACTTAGACTTTCTAAAAGGTCACACTTTTCCCATGATATCTAAATGATATCTGCTTTAAATCTTGGTCAGTCTCAGAGGTAACTTGCAATCTTGCAGACATTTTGAAATTTATAAGGATTCATTCCTTTTTTTCTTTTTTGTTAGTCAAAACTTTAGTAGAGTCTAATTATATTTAGGAAGAGCTGAGATTTTAGGTCATTGAAATGAAATGGACTTAGCCAGGTTGTTTCTTTGCATTGAGCTCTTGACAGAAACAAATTGACTTTGAACATAAGTATATCTTTTCCACTCTATTTTTAAGCCAACCCTATGGACCTTAAGTGAGAATCTTGCCTTTATTCTCTCTTGTTTTGGCAACAGAAAACATACAAGCAAAATGAGTAAGCCCCGTTGAAACTGTTTGCTAGGGCACCTACAGCCAGACAGCTCATCACAAGACCTTTAAAATTCAAGTAGCCATATTTATGTGTACTTAATATTTATACAAGTAATCCTGTATTGCGTAACAGAGAAAATGGTCAGAAAACTTTTGCATGGTACATATTCTAAATTTACTGTAGCTTGAACCCACTCCGCTTCTAGTTTTGTTAGTGAATTGGAGGAAGAATTGTGTATATAACTGTCTAGAGCTATTTTAGAATTTGATATTTGAGATGGATTCAGTCTTTACAAATAAAATACCACAGAGAAATTGGAATGAAGCTCGGCACACCTATGCATATCTATTTACTTGGAGTAAACAGCACATTCTTGTGCCTCAAAACCCCTTGATAACCTTGTTTATTGCTCTGCTTGGTCATTTGATGAAAATAAACACTTCTGCAATTGCTCCTTGCTGAGATAGCTAGTAGCTGTTATAATTGAAGCTGTGGGCAGGAGGAATGGATGAAGCATTTGGTCCCTTATCTCTCATAAGTGTCTGGAAATCAAAGATTCTTACTATATTTAAAGGGCCTCACAGACTGTCCCTGGGCATTTGGATCAAAATAAATATATGCTATGAAGGAGAATTTTTTCTATTAAAAGTTATATCTCCATGATAGAAAACCTGTAACTGGGGTACGTTGATATAACCTCAAGTTTCCACATTTTTCTCTACTCTCAGTCTGTCTGTGAAGTATTTGCACTGCAGATGTAGATCTTCTGGATATATTGTGCTATATGTACAGTGCTTCTTTGTTGAGGACTTTCAAAAGTGTCTCTGTGCAATTTTGGAATTTACTAACAGCAAGCAGTGATGGAGAGTAAAGCAACATCTACACTTATGACCTGTTCTCTATATTTCCTACATGGTGGTCTTGGGGAAATATAATTAAGGTCTGCTTTTAGTCTAGAAAAAGGGGTGGAACTTCTCTGGCTCTTCTGGAAGGACTCTGAAGAGTGGTGCCAGCAGGTTAAGGGAGATGAACCTGCCCCTCTGCCCAGCCCTGGTGAGGCACATCTGGAGTGCTGTGTCCAGTTTTGGGCTCCTCAGGACAAGAGACATGGAGCTCCTGGAGTGGCTCCAGTGGAGTTACAGAAATGATGAAGGGTGTGGAGCATGTCTCATGTAAGGAAAGGCTGAGGGAGCTGGGATTGTTCAAGCTTGAGAAGAGAACACTGAGAGGGGACCTCATCAAGAAGAAAAAGGAAACAACCAGCCAACCAAATAAATATCAGTAAGTAATATGCTAAAACATAGGTGTACTTTCCCACTGAATTTGGCTGGAAAAAGCGATATGCTTCCAATAATGGAAAAGATTAAAAGTCCCTTTCTTTTGTAGCTTTCTCTTGTTTTTCTTTGTTTCCTGACTAGAATCTAGTTGGACTTCCTCAAAGCATACTCAAATTGTGAATTTTATTTCAAATGTGTTTTCAGAAGCTATGAAATAGTGTATCTACAATAATTATTTTGTATTACAGGGAGAGGAAGGTAATTTCTGGAAGCAGCTCCTGTTCAATATTTAAACTACTGTGACTGTTGAACTACTCTGTCATTTGAACCTGTGGTATTTGAAATAGGAACCCAGAGCAGTGTTAACATACCTACCACCAAGAATTCCCTGTTCACTCCAAAGAAATTCAGTACAAGGTTTGAAATTAAGTTTCATTTGAAATGTTCTTTGTGCCTTTTTACCTCAGTAAAGGACGTACTGGTTCATAAACTATTTCTCTGTAAAATGTTGTTAGGTATCTGTAGTGAATTTAGCAATACCTATTATCCTCACTCAAGCATAAAACCTGAAAAATGTAAGAGTCTTGGGGTTTAGGATTTTTCCTTTTTTTCTTTCTCTTAGGGAATTTTCTCTCATTTTGTTGCTAAGAAACAGTAACGACTGGTACTTGAGAGAGACAAAAGAAGTAACCACAGAGAAGGGGGAGGAATGCAGCTGGCTTTACTATCATAGCTGAGGGATGGGCAAAGATATTGTGAATTTGGGCTGGAGGAAGGGGTTGGGCGCAGCTCCTCTCTCTCTCTTGCTCTCTTTGCATATGGAGGAGGAAAAGGTTGTGGGAAGAATTCACCACCACTGCGGGGTTCTGTCTCCTGCCGCTTTCTTCTACTGTGAGTGGAGCTCTGCTTGTAAGAGCGGCCATTGCACTGGGACCTTACTAACACCCTACCTCACCATCTGCTCAGGTGCCTCAGGGGAAACCCTGGGATTCCCAAGCCCCTTCCCCCTCCAAGGCAGCCTCTCCCTGCCGTGTTTGGGAGCTGGGCTGCCACTGCCCAGCTCCTGCTGTTTCTTTGCCAGGTTTTTTGCTACACTGTAGCCCTGCATCCACTGCCTAGCAGGACGCCCTGTTGGTCCAGCTACAGCTGCTGAGTTTCTGATACATCTCGTCTACCACTCTGGGATTTTTGCTCATCCCTGCTGTTCCAGCTTGCTGCTTCCAAGGTCCCTGCTACAGCTCCTTTTGCTGTCCAGAGGGGGCACTGGGATCAGCTCCCCTGCAGGTTTGTAAAGGCAGCCCCTTTTCCATCCCTTCCGCCGCCTGTGCCGCCATTACCCCAGTGCAGAGAAACGGCCAAGCTCGCGGCACAGCGCCCCCTGCAGGCGCGGGGAACCATTGCACCTGCCCTGCCCGGCCGGGAGCCACCAGCGCCCCCTGCCGGCTGTGAGCGGAACTGCACCGAAGGGGAAAGGGCCTGACAGCTGAGAGAGGCTGGCACTGGGTTCCTGGTTCTGTTGGTTGTTGCTGCCGTTGTTGTTGTTTGTTTGCCTTGTTATACATACACATACTAGTAAAGAACTGTTGTTCCTTTTCCCATATCTTTGGCTGAAAGCCCCTTAATATCAAAGTTATAATAATTTGGAGGGAAGGAGGTCATGTTCTCCATTCCAAGGGATGTTCCTGCCTTCCTTGGCAGACACCTGCCTTTCAAACCAACACAGATTTAAGAGTGGTATTTTTAGCAAGGCTTTTAAAATTCATGTAGCTATTATTATCTGCTGTTCCAAAGGGCTGAAATGCCTGCAAAGAGTTGCAATATATAGATTTTTATTTTTCATTAATATTCGTTGTGTAGGTGTTGAAAATTTCATGTGTAAAGGTTTTCAAAGTGTTTGAGAACAAATGTTTTTTAGATCCTACTAGGAAATTTTCCCTACAGTGTAAGGGAGGAAAAAAAAAATCCTATTAAAAAAGTACAACTGAGGATATTGTAAACTATCACAAATAACCTTCAGAAGTGCTTACAACACTTTAGAATGAGGCAAAGCTTCACCAGGTAAACATGAGAGCAGGAAAGTTTGAAATGAGATTTCGATTTGTTCTCTAAGTGGCTGCACTCTAAATTCCTGATAAAACTGTTAGTTATGTTTGCTGAGTTTTTCTTCTCCAGTCTCTTGTGCTGTTCAGTGAGGCAAATGTTGCCTACATATTTTATAAGAATAGCTCAAAACCTCCTCTACCCATTTTAATGTTGAAATTACAGCTAATCTACATATAGATTAAAAGATAACAGACAATGATACATCCAAAATGGTCAAATTTTGCTTTTGTCTTGATTCAATCAAGTTTTGGGTTCCTGCTTGTACTGCATCCCAAGGGTGTCATTCTCCAACTTAATTTCTGCCTTTTTTTCATGCTCTAATTTTCAATACTAGAGTATAGAAAAATGTAAACATGGTATTAGTTTTTGGCAACAGAAAATAATTACTGGATGTATCATTAGTCGTGTAGAAAAGTAGTAGAAAATGATAGATGGTGGTACTACAAAAATAAGGCTGTTGGTTTGCTGTTTTTGTAGTCTGGGGTTGGCGTTGGGTTGCTGTTATTGTTGTTGTTTGGTTGGGTTTTTTGTTAATTTGTTTGTTTGTTTCCCCACAGAAATGACTGAAATATGGGATTGAGATAGTTAAGAAAACTTTCAAATGGCTGGTTTATCTTCTGGTTGCAGTCTAACTATGACTATGAAATATAGTTAAAAAAGACTGATTCATGAATCAGACAAGAGCATTTGTGCCACTCCCAGTCTTCCATAGCGATAAATAAACTAAACTAAAAATAAACTAAAATAAGCTATTCTCTACCTTTTCTGCAATGAGGAAGGCTTTGACTATGTGATCTCCTTAATCCCATAAGAAATGCACCACTCTCTTGGGACATGTCATGTTTTGCTCAGGTTCAACACAATTATTTCCATGGTCCTTCTGCAGCTGTTAAGATTTGATACTCAATCATCCAACACGTGTCAGGAGTCAAATTTGATATCTTGGAAGTGACTTAAAAAGCAAAATTACAGATAGTGCAAAATATCTAGGTCTAGTCACCAACAGGACAATTTAAAAGTCCTGAGAGAATAGATTTCTCATTTATGGATTTTGCGTTTTTAGAAAAAAATCCTTATGAACCGTATGCCTATATATTTTAAATATATATATTTAAGTGAGCTGAAAGACCATTTCATATCTCTGGTGCACAAAAGAAAAGCCTGGCATGGAAATAGCAGTCTGCATTCTTTATCCAGAGAAATAAAAAATATGGGAGGAAGGCACTGAAATATGCTTGTCTGAAGTACTGTGGTGCCTCATAGACATTGCAAAACACTTGCCACAGGGCTGTGCTCTCCTTTTGAAGCTGAATTTCTCTGTCATGAGGTAGGGACAACACACCCGCAACACACACGTGGTTATAGATGAAATGGTTTTTGTTATACGAAAGTCATGGAAAGGAGCTTAAATATCCAGTTCCAACTCCCCTGCCATGGGCAGGGACACCTTCCACTAGATCAGGTTGCTTTAATGCCCCATTCAGTTTAGTGTCTCCCCACCCTGAGAGTAAAGAATTTCTTTTTAATATCCAGTCTTAACCTACCCTCTTTCAGTTTAATATCATTACCTCCTGTCCTATCATTACATGCTGCTGGAAAAAGTTCCTCTCCAGTTCTCGTAGCCCCTGTGAGGCTTCTAGAAGGTCTCCCCAGAGCCTTCTCCACGCTGAACAGCCTCAATTCTCAGGCTGTCTTCCTAGGAGAGGTGCTCCAGCCCTCTGGTTGTCTTTCTAGCCCTGCTCTAGTCTTTCTCCAGCAGATCCATGTCCTTATGTTGGGTTCCTCAGACCTGGACTCAGTAGTCCAGATGGGTATCATGACAGCAGACCAGAGGGGCAGAATCACATTCCTCAGCATGCTGGTCACACTGCTTTTGATGCAGCCCAGTATTATGGTTGACTTTCAGGGCTGTAAGCACACATTGCTGGGTCATGTTGAGTTTTTCTTTCACCAACACCCCCAAGTTCTTTCCCTTAGGGCTGCTTGGGTAGAACAAAAAAATACAAGGCCTCATGTGAGAGACAGACAATTAAAGAAGTCTATTCTAAAACCAATAATTCCTAAATAATAACATGATCTATTATCATGTCATATAATAGATAACATAATACAATAAATAGTAAACAATAAAATAAGATTCCTAAATGATACTTTATTTAATTTATCATAATGTGATCTATCTGTAACTTTGCAGCCAGATCTCACCTACTCCCAAACAGAGCCCAAACTCTTCCCGAGGTCCACACACGTATTGTATAACTAATATTTTACTTCACTGCAGAAAAGCCAGGATCAGCTATTTGAAAGAACAGAACCTGTAAAATCAACTATGGGAGTGTAGCTGAATATTTGCTAGGTGTTCATGTCTGACTTGGGCATTTTGGGTCTAGACCTGGACGGGAGCACAGCCTGGGCCATTAGCTGCAGACTGCAACAAGCAGAAAGCAGGGGGGGCACCCAAGATGTGACTCCAGCCCCAGAGGAAACAGGGCTGATGCTCCTCTGTTTGTGTCTTACAAGTACAGATCATCTCAGTGTCACAGTGAGAGATCCTCTAAGGAGCATCAGTGTTGAGTTAAGACATGCAGCAACACCTGCAGTTTTCATAAGTGTTCCAGTCAGGGGCCTGGCATAGGCAGGTTTGTCTCAAACTCTGTAAAACAAAGCAAGATTATTTAGAATTACTTGCAATTATTAGAACATACAATTTATTTTCTACTATGTAAAACACAGGTTGTTAACATTTCATCTAAACACAATCTATGTTAATATTTCTTGCCCCGTCTCTAGTCTCAGGCACACATCAGCATTTTAGTAATAAAGTCCAAGGGCCAGGTGTATTGCTTTGCCATAGAGTGTGGGTTTTCTTGCACCTCCAACAAAATTTCTATTTTTTTGTGGGTCATAGTGTGTCCTGAGTTGCAGTATATTCTATTACCATCCTCATGAACTGTTGAAATCAGGTGGAGCAGTGTTTCCTTGCCTCCTCCCCCCAGACTATCTTGCTGTTAATGGCCCATCATTGTCCTGCCACATGACTCAGAGATAACTCCCTCCAGACTATCTTCTGTTAATGAGCCTAATCAACACTCCGCCTCATGACTCATTATCCCATTGTGAGATGCTTCACCCAGAGGGAGGAACCAAGCATTCCATCCTGGATATAATCTGAGATTCTGAACACCAGACAACCTTTCCACTGGATTTCCAGAGGACAGGAGCTACACAGCCACCACTGGACCTTCTGAGGAAGAGCAGACCCTTTTTCTACCGGATCATGAGGAATGCAGCCACCATTCTATCAGACTGCTACCACCACCCTGCCTAACAGGGACTCAGGTTGTATCTTGACTCTGTCAGTTTGAACCAGTGTTTTCTTTTAGTTTTTCCTTTTCTTTAACTTCCCCATTAAATTGTTATTCCGACTTGGTGCCTCCCACTGGTTTGTTTTCAAACTAGTACATAGTGCAACAAAATAATGCTAGTAAAAGGGAGGGCTCCCCCCTTTATTTTTTTTTTTTTAATTGTCTTGGCATGGATGCTGCACAGCAGCTCGTGCAAAACTCTTTAGGAGGAGAAGGAGACTACCCGAGCCCTGGGAAGAGTTGTGTCTCACCAATGATAAAATTACACTAAAATTTGAATGTTCCTTTTTTTAAGCTCTATTTTGCCCTTGATATTCTAATTTGGAATGCATAAGCAATCACATGTGTACTCTTTTTAGCTTGATTTTGTGGATTTCCTGCCAACGTCTTAGATTAAGAGCAGTTCATGAAGCAGTGAATGAGAAATACCGGTCTAGTAGCAAACAGAATGCAATTAAGATTGATTGATTGATTGACCCTTTTCAATGCTTCTTAAATGCTATGTGGCCATGCTCCAGTCTCTCCATCTCCCTGTACATCTATTTCCTAATAGAAGAAACAGACCCTAATTTTGTCCTCTTTCCTTCTTGTTTATACAGTTAGTAAGCTGCTTATGGCTCACACTGTGATTCTCTGATGCTGAACAGAATTCACTTCTGATCCCATTAGGACACCTGGGTACCACTCTAACACACACAGTAGCGTGTGTCACTCGCAAGATGAAGTGCATCGTTTTCCAGTCTAGCCTGGTAGTAGGTGGCATAACAAAGAAAAATGGCCATACTCTCCAGGAAATGGTTTCTAGCACTAGCATAGAAGATGACAAGTAATCCAGACAGGCATTAGTATGGGCAGTCTGTAAGTGATGGACAGGAGTGAAGTTTCAGTAGTGCCGTAACAATTTTATGAAAGCCATTACGATGCATCATGGTGTTGATCTGCATTGAAAAACTCAGCAAGATTCTCTAAAAGAATGGCATTGCTATATTTTTATTCACATTGCTGACAAATAGTTCTACTATACTTCCTGAATTTATCCTTTGTCTTTTTACTAGTGATTATGGATAGAGAATGATGATTTTTGTGCATCTTCAACAATGATTTTGGGGGTTTAATGCCAATAGATATTGTGAAATCACAGTCCTTTGAAACTGCCCCTGTTCTCTTCAATGTTATAAGGATTTTGTCCTGTGCTAAGAATGCAAGTGGGAAATCTCTTGGTAATTCAGACTGGTTAGTTGTTCAGGGGTAGATCCACATAAAATATAAAGTAGAATGAATTGGATTTGATTACATCCGGTAGGTAGAAACTCAAAGCCTCCCTTTTGCTGTTGACTCTCATTCCAGCATTTTGAAAAATTACAGTTCACTTCATGTCCAATATATTTTTTGGTCATTATGTTTCTTGAGGGAGGACAGGGAGGAAGTTAATGGCTTCAGGCCAAATCCATGCAACTGAAAGCTGCACTCTCACAGGTATTCACACTTTGCCTGAACTGCTTAGACTGGAGCATAGTGAAGTTCAACAATGTCCAACAAAACCTCAAAGTTAAAGAAAAATAGGTGTTTCTTTGACCAATGTAACAGATCAAAGCTCAGCTATTTACAATGATACCTGAGAGATAAATATATGTTCAGGTGGTTAAATCTGGCTTGCAAATGAATAGGTATTTAACATGAAATTCAATGCAGCATCTTGAACCTAGCATTAGGAGAACAAAAAAAATATTTGGAGCTACTTAAAATTAAAATTGCATATCATCATTTAATTTCCTAATTTAAGGAAAAAAGTGAGAATTTGCTCATGCAGAGGATGAGGACGGCATTTGCTAAGGCTTATATCCTCATGGTTGTGGTATTCGAGAGAGAAAACACAGTAAATAAATTAGGTTTTTTATTATAGGATCTGTGTTCTATGGAGTTTAGGTGAGTTGAGTGAAAATTCTACCTTCTAATGTTTATAACAACATTTATGTACTTGTTTGATTGTTTTCCTCCCTTCAGCTTGCCCCACCCAAACTCAGGAAATATCCTTTGGCTGTTGAGACATGCACATTTAGACATAGTGAGAAAGATATTTCAGAATACCTCATTAGCCAGGGGTAGCACATTGCTGTACTGCCTTGGAAGAAAATCAGTAAAAGACACAGCAGTGTAAGTCACAGTACATTTACTTAGTGTCTATTAACTCCAGAGAGAGCATTACTTCTAGTAGCAAATAATTTCTTCCTCCATGTTTATTCATTTCTAGTATCTGACATGATACAAGGAAAGTAATTTTTTGCATATTTCTCAGTGTCATTTCTTTATTTCCCTCCAGTGCAAAGGGAAGAACAGGGGTGAATCCAAAGAGATTTCTCTACATATCTTCTGTCCTATATTATGCCTTGCAGATAACCAAACCAGCAAGGAATTGAAAGCCTTCTATATTTCTTTACTCCCCAGTGTCCCTGGAAGACAAGAGACAATCTTGCCTTTAAAAGATAATACTGTATGCATTTTCTAAATCACCTAGAGGATTCCAAAGCAGGCATGTACTGGAGATTAATGCAGAATTAAAAGCTCTAGAATGTCTCAAGTTCTTTACGCTAAGAAGTCAAAGTTTAAATCAAGCCCTAAGGATCTTGTTTCTAGTTGTGGCTATAGAATTTTTAAAGGAAGAGTTATACTGAAAAACCAGTAGATGATTCCTTTCAGTACTTAAAGCTTGGTTTACTGCACTTTTAACACAGTACCTGTCATGTATTTTCATTTTACAGTACAAGAGCTGCAACATAACCGAATATCAGTAAATCCCAGGGGGTTTGTGAGCATGCATTACTTTTACAATATTGTATTTTTAATCTATGATATTTTTCTTTTTCTCTAATTCTTTTCTCACAGAGGACTGTATACTGCTACTCATAATAAATAATTGTGCAGTGCTTAAAAATAAGAGTGTAGGCATTCAGCTAATTATTACATCTTGAATACTTTAGAACTCATTAGTTGTAAACAGTCCTGTGGAGCAAAGTTAAAAGAAGTATTTTATTGACTGATGTCCAGGTGACAGCACTGGAGAACTATTTCTATGCATAAAGAAAATATAAGATGATGTCTCAGTTTAAGAGTAATACATTATTCTTTTTATTGTCACAGGAAAAACAGTTCTTCCCTTCTCACCCATTGCATCAAATTTTTTATGCATTCAAATGATTTTGAAAGTCTTGAGCTAGCTTTTCTTCCTGCTGCTATTATACAGGTTACTGTCTCTAGCTAACACCTTTCTTTATTGGTAAACGGTGAAAAAGAATCATAAAATCTAGCAGGAGTATGGCACTATGTGATCTCTTCGCTGAGTTTAAGCACTTTGCAATGAGGCTGTTTAAAACTTTGAGTGGGAGCACAATATCTTTGTTGCACCAAATAATGATCTGGGCTTGAACAGACAGACCATGAACAGAACTGTTTGCTTCCTTTCCATAAATTTGGCAGGTTCTTTGTAGGGGATTAGCTGGAAGTCAGAAATACAATGTCTTGGGGTGACTTTACACACACTTTACATGATTTTGCAGATACAAGCACTACAACTCCCTGACAGTTACAAATAACAAATAAAAACTTTCTACCTCAGGATATTAACCTTAGTTTTTGCACATGAAATGAGAAGTGATCTATGACTCTGCATTCCTAAAATTTGATCTCAGCAGTACTCTGGGAGGGAAAGCATCACACAAATATATCTTCCATGGGAAACATTAAACTTTTTTCTCCCCTTTAAGGCCAAACTCCTTATTTCAAGAATGTTCCCTTGTTCTTCTAACACTCTTTCCGAAGGAGTAATCTTGGGCTAAAATCATGATTCATTATATAAGCCTCTTTCCTTTGGACAGTCAGAATAACCACATGCACAATGATCTTGATGGCATGTCTTTTCTTTAATAAAGTCATTATAATTTTATTGTAAGTTAACTTCAAATAACACAATCAAACAAAGTAAAGATTTGTTTAACTGGGACAGCAGATGCAAAGGTTGAAGTAGTAACTCTGTCGTCAGGTCAAATGTTGTGGTGGTGATACCTGGAGTAGAAGACGGATGGACGTACTTGTGTGTCCTATCCACGCTGACCTGTGTTAAATTTGTTTCTGTTCTCATTTACAAGATTTGTTTCAGTTTGTCTAGGATGAATGCTAATAATGTGTTTAACTCTTTAGTCTGATGCTGGCTGCAGAGTGAATAGAGAAATAGATACATACCTCTCTGAGGAAAAAAAAGAAAGACCTGTGTAGACCACTATTTCATCATTCTGCTACATTATGGGAGCAACAGTTCAAACTACTGCATGTTTCTCACACTTTATACCAGTGACTTGTAATGTAAAGAGAAGGTACATTGTGTTTTTCTAGTGAGGAGAAAATATTCACCTAGAAAGGATATTCAGAATTAGCAATGCAAGAAAAAAAAGACCTCCAAGCAAAGATTTTTGGAGGATCTGCAAGTATTTCTCTCATTATGCCAACCTGGTTACTTGTCAAGGTTACAATGCTGCTTTCTAGTGTAGGTAGAAGCCTTGTCTTTCTCTGGTTTCATTTTCTGGCAATTCTATCGAGTAATCTAGTGATCCCAACACTGGAGACAGAGAACTAGATCACAAGAACTATTGACATAATCCAGTAGGGCATACATATCTGTACACTTCCTATGGATTCATGCCTTTGAAGCAATAAATTTCCATCATTTTTTATGCATCTAGATATTCATACTTGAAGTCTGTGTGATACAAATTCTTTGAAAATTTTAAGTAGAGTATCTTATGGGCACAGTATTTTGAGACATATAAGTGCATTCTTTAAGTCCTCACAATAACAAGGTCAAATGAAAGGATTCTCTCAGGTTTTTGTCCTGTTAAAACCAGTTTTTGCTACATTTTATCAAGAATTTCTACCAGAATCTCTGAACCCATTTTTTTTGTTATCTGCTGAGCCTTTATTTCATGTTTGGATGGTCTTTTCTTATATGATACTAGCATACCTTCTTCAGTAGATATCCAGCCTCACTGCTGTTAAGGTGATCTTGTACTCTTCTAATCATCATGCAACAACACTGCACTTCCTTTTCAAGTTCAGGTTGCTTTGATCCTTTTACAGGGACTGGTCTTTGGTACATTATGCTTGTGACTTAGAACTCTGTCCTGAAAATCAACCTGAGAACATGGGATACCAGAATGGGCTTCAACTCTTCAGCTAGTACTTCTTTCTCTATCTGATACAAAAATAGTAGCATTTACACTGAAAGTATCTCCTTCGCAAAGAAATTATCTTTGCAGGTAAATTTGTGCTCCAAATTTTAGTAGGGCTTACAGCCATTGGAAAGTGAGTTGGCTTTTGGATGTGGGGTTTTTTTTGGTTTGTTGGGGGATTTTTTTTTTTTTCCTGTTTGTTTGTTTTTGTGGGTTTTATTTTCTGGGAGGGGGGGGGATTGTTTAATGGAGTTTTTTTTTGTTTGTTTGGTTGGTTTTTTTCTTTCTATTTTTTTTAAATTTTATTTTGTTAATCACCTAACATCCTTAATATCTAAATCCTTGTATTGTACAAAACAATTTTTTGTTACCCTGTACCCTGTGGAAGAATTAATAGTCATTAAAACACTTAAACAAGGGCTTTTTTCAATGACTTTGACTTCCTTCAAAACACAGATTCTTTTTAATTCATACACTCAGCATTCAAGACACTCTCTTTTTTTTCCCTAACCTTTTTTCCCCTTTGCTTCTCTCTTGAGTTAAACCTGTGGATGAAGGTCTCACAGGTTTCTTTGTCACCTCCTGAGTCTAATTAGGGGAGTGAATGTATTTCTTTTCATCTGCCAGTTTCAACAGCAGCTGTTTCCAAAATTTCTTCCAGAGGCCATGTATAACCCTTTCCTTTACTGAAGTGAAAGTCAAAGAATGTTATGCAAATAGATGACCTGGTCTCTTATTATGTGAACAACCCATAATATCAATACTTATTGATATCTATTCAAAATTTTTGTATTGGACAATGTGACTATGGGATGTTACAATGCAGAGAGGTTCAACTTTTTACCTAAAAACCTTATAAAATGCTTACCCTGATGCCTTTGTGGGAAATGATAAATGCCATCAAATAGGATGACATAGAAAAAAATGCAACTGATTTTCTATTAAAAACACATACCTCATTTCTCTTTTGTATATCTCTAACCCTTTATATGGTTTTAATTATTTAATTATGCCAGGTGATGCAGTATTCTGTAGTCCACAGATGCTGTGACCTATATTTCTATATTTATGCTGGTTGACTGAGGGCAAGTGACCCATTTAAGATATAGAAAACAAATGGGGAAAAAAATCCTTTAAGAAAATCTTTCCATTGAAGTATTTTGTAGCACCTTTACTTCATGATTAATGTCAAGTTCAGAAGTGATTACATTAACATACCCTAAAAGAAACTCATATCTCTATATTATATACATAAATGGCTTCTAGCACAGATCTTCAGGTAAAGCAATTTAGACATCATTTAGTTCACTTATTCAAACTGAAGGGAGAATTTGAAAATATTTTCCTGAAGCTTTTCCTGTTACCACACCAGTTTCTAGATTTGTCTCTACCTTTGGTGGCCTGCCCATTGTAGGTTAATTAGTTTTGTGTAAAAATGATGAGAAAAGAGGTTTTTACTTTACATCTGTCCAGTAGCTTGGACTTAAAGTCTCACAGAAAGATATTTGTGCTGCTGTGTGACCCCATGAGGGCAAAACCTCTTATAGAAGCTCTGATTTCAGCTTTAGGGACAAACCCGGCAAAGGTTTTAAGTATTGTAACCTATTCCATCATCAAATTACATTTTAATAAACAGCATTTTCTGTGTTGGAATGCTTTTCAGCTAATTATCTGAAAGGGCTTTACAATATGAATTTGGGTCTCAGTTCTTGTGATCTCAAGAAACCTTTGGTGGTTGTGACAATGTTGGGTTTATGGTTGGATGAGATGATCTTAAGGGTCTTTTCCAACCTAAATGATTATAAGATTCTAAGAAATATTTTGTCTTGTTGGAAAATGGTTTCCTAAATTAACTGAAAAATAAAGAATTTCCTACTTTTTAAAATTTAAAAAAAAATTTTAAACTGAAAAATGAAAATCCCCAAACTTCTAAAAAGGTGATTATGAAACATAAAAACAATAAAGAAAAAAGTGTTGCTTTGAAGATTTGAAATACAGATAGTGCAGATTTCCCTCTTCTCCTTTTGGAGGCATTGAGGGCAAATAGCAGCCTTCCCAAGTTTAATTTTCAAAGAGATTTCACAGCACTAAAATGCTTCTAAAAGAAATGTATTATAGAGCATGAAAAGCTCATGATCAGCAGTAGCTGGGTTTCCCAAATAGACTAATTTTTTCCATAACATAGTACCTCTTGCTGACCAAAGATTGCAAAGTGATTAAGTGACTTACATATATACGTGAAGCTGAACACTGTTTGATCAGTTAACAGAAATTAACTTTTTCTGCTTCTGATTTTTTTTTTTTGTGATCCATTACAATAAAAAGGTTTTCTGATATATGTGAAGTCGAGTTCAATGTGTGGCATTGCCATGTCTGTGAAAGGGTAGTCTTTTGCAGACACACACAGCAAGTGCACACACAGATAAGTGAGAGACCATCATTTCTAAATACATGCTTGTATAAGAATCTAAAAGAAAACAGCATGATAGACAGGCCTAATCACTCAAAGCAAAAATCCTCTGTACTGCAACGAGTTGGGATTTCACAAGGTACCAGTGTAAGAGAATTTCCTGTAATAAATTGGGTGCCTGGTTACCATGTTGCAGTCATCTTTTCTTTCATGAAGCAAAGGAGCAACTCACTGAGTGGCTGCACAGAAACAGATGTGCTCCTAGGAGAACCTACGCGCTTCTCTATTTCTTGCCATGAACTGTTGAAATGTCCAAGTGCCACAAGGAGTGTTCTTACAATGTTTGATGTAGGCAGCAGCTCAAGACCTGAAGTACTACAGCCACAGTCCTGCAAAACCTGAGTGCACTAGTGCTAGCCTAGTTCTTCACTGTCCTCACAGCCTAGTTCTCCAGAGACGCTCACCCTGATCCAGCTCATTTTGCATTTCCACCAAAGCTACTGCCATGCAGGCTACCTCAGGAACAGCCCTGAACTGTCTCAGTGAGCTTTTCAAAAGGGGCTTAAGGTA
Source organism: Corvus cornix cornix (assembly GCF_000738735.6). Lineage (NCBI taxonomy): Eukaryota > Metazoa > Chordata > Aves > Passeriformes > Corvidae > Corvus > Corvus cornix. The sequence continues at coordinate 14,634,195 of NC_046332.1, read as the reverse complement.
CTTTGGTTCCCTGAGGAGGAACAAAGGAGAACTCTTCTCAGGAGGTTGAACAACAAACCTTTACTTGCAAATTTTAGAGCATTAATGTTTAATAAGATACTTGGCAAATTTTAAAGCAACATTCAGTTAAAATAAGGCATTTCACAAAGCATTGACTGAGGAAACTCTAAGTCATCCAATTTTAAGACACCCAGATTTCAAGAAGAGGAACTTAGGAGGAGGGAGAGAAGGAGAGAAAGAAAAGGACAGCGAAACATTAGTATTCGCAACTTGAATTGTAGTGCAATACCAACTACTGTACAATCAAAAACATTGAGCTGTGACCCCGTGTCTGTTTGTGCAACTGCTTTTATCTGCTCTGGTCTCCTGGGGCTCTCCCACCCAGGTGGGGCTTTGGGTGTACCAGTGGCTTGACCTGTTCTGGGCTAAATTAGAGGCTCCAGGGATTGGAGGTTGGAGCAGTGACCATCCCACTTTCTCAGAAGTTACCTCTCTTCTTCCCCCCTGCTTTAGTTGTTTAAAGCCAGCAATCATTTTCTCCAGTCTCTCACACCTTGCATATCTGTGCCACGCTTCTAAGCCTTTCTGGTTTCATTTGAACAGAGATGGTGGTAACAGAGTTTTGTGTAAGAAATGAAATTGCTATTCACATGCTGAAAACATTTTACTTAAAATTATTTGTATCTATGGTGCTAATGGTAAATAATTCATATATAAGTTTAGGGCAAGACTCTGACTGTAGTTTTGGTCAGAGAGACCAGCTGAGTATCTCTGCACATGAAGAGTCAGCACATCCTTGGGTACATCATAACTATTTTCTTCTGCATTTTCTGCTGTTTTGTGGCTGAGGTGCAGATATTGCAGCAGTCTGGATGAAAAAAGTTGAAGAGATACTGCTATGCCCATCATGCAGTTTAATTCTTTACACTTTTAGGAGGATAGATGTACTGTCTCCAGACCCTTCCACACACAGAACAGTGAAGGATGATGATAAACAGGAACTGTGCTTGAGAATGAAAGCATTATTCAGGAGGCAGAAATAGCTTCACATAGGCAGAAAAATAGTAAGTCTCCAAACACTAAAGGAAACATTTATCGTAAGTGGCTTCTATTGATCCCCTTTTGATGCCCAAAAGTCCACAAGCTCACAGAGCTGAAATAATTATGTACTTTACTGCAAGTGATTCCTTCTTCATGTGCCTTAAATGGCAATTTGCATTCCGGCACTGTTTGAATGCTTCTAACAGCCATCCCTCTGCACAGTGCCTGGGCACTGCAGATGCCTCTGCCCTCTGCCTGGGTGGTTTCAGCCTTTTTTTAGCTTCCTTGATATTTAGGATCCTAGACACACTGAACTGCAGAGGAAAGCAAGGAACAATGCAGTGAGTTCACAGTTAAAATTAGCTGGAGTAGTCACAATTCATTTATATATTTTACATTTTTCTGGGTCTTCAGCTTCTTGGACCTACTGAAAGGTGATGCAACTAGATATATACTGGAGAATCCCACAACACCAAGGGAAGTAAGTATGCCAGAACTCCTCAGTCTGATCTTTGACAGAGAAGGACAGCTGATACATAATTTAAAGTCTGCGAAAGGGTAGAGATTAAAGATCTAGTTGAGAGAAAATGAATTTCTGTTTTTGGTGTGGAACTGGGCTCAGATATTAGATCTACCTTTGCCTTGCAAGAAAGATACAAAGAAGAGATGAAGAGAGAGATGAAGAAGAGATATGGCTCTTCACCTATGGCTCTTCACCTACCTAACTAATGTTCCTTCCTGCAGTTAGTATCCAAATCTCGGTAACTCTCTCAGCTGAGGTCACTGTGATAAAGATGTAAAAATGTGCAGAGTAAGAACAGGATTCCACTGTGAATTAGAATCCAGTATGCAAAGAAAGACCTTGCTTTACTCTTCTTGGCATAATGGAGTAGGAGCAATGTGTCTGTGCCACAGATCTTCCCTTATGACTTACTCCATTGGACACTAAAAGTGATAGAACACTGTTGTTTCAAAACAGAATCATACTTACCAGTGACTACCAGTGTGACCCTGAGCAAGAACAAGCATTTCCATTACATGTTCAGCTCCCAAAAGATTTCCAGCCTCCCTCAATTATTAAAAATAAACCAAGACTCTGCTGTGTCTGAAAAGACTTTTCTAGAAACTGGAAAGTGTGGTTGGGTACAGAACCTTTGGTAAACTGAGGAGTGGCATTGTGTGATGAAAATGTTTATCCAAAGAACAGAACACCACACATAGATATGAACTAAAGCTAGATAGGCTTTCTTACTTTTTTTTTAAATGTGAAAAAAGCAGTGCTTTTGAAGACAGTAGAGTGAAATACAACTTTACCCCTGCTGACAATGTGCCCTTATGTGAACAGACTCTATTTAGCACACCATGGGTGTGTGTAAATTGAAGAACCCAGGAGCACTTTGCTGTTCTCAGAAGGGATCTGCACACTTGCTGTTTCTGGCTTCAGGATCAAACTTGTATGTGTACACGCACTGTTTCCTTCAGGAGAAAGGCAGGGTGCATGGGCCAGGCGAAAAGATAAATTTCTTCCATGTTTATAGGGGTGTCTCATCTAGATAGTAAGAGTTCAGGATGCTGCATAGCAGGGACACCTTGTTATCACTGGTATGACCTCGACCTGCGCTTTCTTTGGACCTTAGAAGTTACTGAAAAATTATTTTTCTACAAATAAATCTACAATCTAAAATGATAGTGAAGCACTCCTGACATCACCCTGCCAAAATTCCCCAATCCCAACTTTATTTTTTGCCAAGATTGGTTTATTAAGGGAATATGAAATGTTTACTGGTTGAGGTCCTGAGACAGCTTTCATAATAGGTATGTATCTTCAAGTTAAAACTCTGTATTCTTGATTAAAGATGTTCTAGCCAACATGTGGTTGAGTGGCTACACATCATCATCATCTAGAAAGTCAGCAAGGCAATTGTGCTTGAAGTGCTCTCACAGTAGGGGAAACAGCAAGGGTATTTTGGAATGACTGTCACAAGCACACCCTTCAGCAATAGAGAGAGCTCATGCTTTGCTGTTCCAGGTCACTCCTCCCCAGGAGTCACAACAGATGTTTTGTTACTCATTAGCTTAATAGAACTTTGACAGGACAATTGTTCTTTGCATTGCCTTCTCTAGCTTTGAAAGTAAACCAGTTTTAGAAAAGGGAGCCTGAAATCTTGCAACAAGGCAAAACAGCTGCCACATTGATGAACAAACAACAAACCAAGTCAAATGTGTTCTATATTCTTACTGATATCAATATGACTACTGAGAAAACACGTGTATGACAGCCATGGTACTAAATTTTGCTAATTCATTCAGCAGACATGCTTTATTCTTTGTTGGTGGGGGGAATCTAGGTCTTGCAGCAAGACAAAAAGGCTGATGGAAGACAGGTGTATTGACAAAAGGACTCTCTGTATTCAGCCATTTAAAAATGTTTTCACATTTTGGAGGACAGAATCTTCAAACAGCTTCAGTGTTTATGGATAATTTACAGAGAAATGAAGCTTAGATCATCAAACCAGAGAACAGAACTAATACTGAGAGTCTTCAAAGAAGTCATACAGTATAATAAGGAAAATAAAAGCTTCAGATCCCTTCAAATATGAAGCAGGCACTAACGGTCACAGAAACTCACTTCCCAACTGCGTACACAAAATAGGTTTAAATATGAGCCAATAGTCCACTAAGACATACGGGTAAATTAAAAATATTTATTAATAGTTAAAGCACAATTAGAAATACATTATAAAATCAATTATAAGTAATACAATTCAGTATTTGGGCCAAAAAAGAATTTCTAATGATTTTTACTTTTCTACTTATTCCAAATAATGCAGACATATCTCACTGCAGTGAGTACAGGAAATGTTTTAACTTTCTAGGCATTAGTTTAGCGTTCCAATCAGTGCAACTAATGACAGATTTTGCTATGACTCTAACTGGGAAAAATTTTTTTTGAGAAAAATTACTTTTGCTGTTGTCATATGTTCCAGTTAGTTTGTTTAAAAGCATTTCAGGGTCAAGCAGAAAAAGAAAGCTCTTTTCTGAAACTTAATAAGCTTCTACCATAACAGAGAATTGGATTTTTTCCCTTACGATCATCACTGACAATGCTCAATACATTTTAGTTGCAAGGGGACTAAATAGTATCTCTACAAAGCTTTTCCTCTATACATGCGCTCAAAAGCAAATAAAATGATGGACTGGTAAGCAGAAACAGTTGAAGCTGGTTTTACGGTCCTTGTTTTGCTGAAGCAGTGTGGAGGGGGCTGAGCAAACAATAACAGCATAGTTTATGCCTGGAATCCTCTTCAAAGTACAAAGAATTATTAGAGCATCTAATCTAAACACCTGCATGGGAAAAGCCCTAGAATTTCATAGAGTTATTTATTAAGCCCAGAATTTATTAAGGGGAATAGGATAGACCCTCATTAAGGGCTCATTCACATTAGTAGATATATGTATAATGAATCCAGTGTACCATGTATCAAATTATTTTGAGGAAGAAGTTTGGAAACTCTTTACCCACCAACATGCATGCTGCTGAGAGCTGCTTCGCATTCAGGGGGAGTTGCTGTTGATGCACTCTGTAGATTTGGTAATTCTATTTTGTCATCTGACTGCCTGCAATCCACAAGATATTGTGGTTTCTGAAGAAACTCTTATCAACATTATGGAAACTAATTCACATAATTTTACTTCATTGCTTACATATAGATGGTGTATTTTCTACTAGACCAATGAAGTTGTAAGAGTAGGAGTAAAATATTTAACCAATATTGGGCAATAAAATGAAAAAGGATAACTTTGTAGATGTTTTGTAGATGGTTTCAATGCATCTTTTCATTTTCATGTTTGTTGCCTAGAAACCATAAGGTCAAGTACATTATTACTGTTTATATAAATGAATCTGCTAGGACTAATTCTTGAACATCTTCATGCTTGTCATTCTAGAAGTATCCTGAAAGTCATTAAATGGTTCATATAATGTGATATGACATCTGTGTGACACAGACCAGCTGTAATACCTGTTGTCTCACAGACTGGTCAGGGGTGGTTACCCTGTGCTGGGCCTGACTGGGATGGAGTTAAATCTGTAGTAACTGTAAGGTATTTGATACCATACGACCTTGTGATTGACAATAAAAGCTGTAGTAGAGAACAGAGAGCATAGGTTTGAACATGGTTGGCTGATCTAACACTAAGTAAGTAGAGATTTGCCTGTGGGGAGCAATTTGATTTAAATTAAACAAGCTTTACTTGTTTTTTGGCTTTTGCTGTTTGGTTTTGTATAGAAGCGTGGGGTGTTAGGGCCATTGGGAGATCGCTGCTGTGTTCCTCAAAACCGTCTCGGGCGCGAGACCGCTCGGGTGCGTCAGTTCACGCTAGCAAACTTCTCCTTTCCGCCCCGCGCAGATGTTAAACGCTGGTGACACACACACTCAAGCCAGATAGCTCAATATTACCAGAGATAAGGAGCCGAGGAGGACCCTCTGCATGGCACGTTCCACAGATGAGGTTTATTTCATCCTCCACAGAGGTGACCAAAAGCGAGAGAGCAAGGCATGTTCGTGCTCACGTTTACATAGGGTCACAGAACCAGTGATCTGAGGGCATGGGGGCGGTACAAAGGCGGGACCAGGGAAGGGAACCAATGAGCAGAGGGAAGGGGCAGAGTGGGGGATCAGGTCAGGTAGGCAGCCCCACAGGCTGCTGGGAGAGGTAGTTTTCTTCAACCAGGGTCTGGGGGGTGTGTAAGGTTATATTTCATCCGCAGGGAATTGTGGGAGAGTCTTTTCCTTTACTCACACAAAGGTGAGAGTGGTATCTCAAATATCTGAGTTTTTCTACCAGCAGGCCTTTGCTATTTCAGGGCTCTCTGGCCCACCAGCTGGCTCAGCTGTTGACTCAATGACTCCAACAGTTTTGGTTTTTTATTCCACCCCTCTCTTTTCATGTAATGAAATTTTTTAATTTTAATTTTTTTAATGCCTTTTTCTCGATCCATGAGTTTTCTTGCATTTACACTTCCTGTTTTCTCCACCCATCTTGCTGGGGATGGGAGTAGAAGAGCAGTTGTGTGCACAGCTGCTGCCTGGGATAAAATCGCCACATATGTATAACATGAAAAAGACTGCTGGCAGGGTGTGTGTGTGTGTGCAAGAGAAAGGAAGAAAATACGAAATCTTGTCTTTCTGATGTAAAACTCAGAAAGATTTCTAGTTCTGGAGGTAGTGAAATCTAAAAAACATGGCAAAAAAAGCACATTCCGTCCTTTTTTCTGCAAGAAAAATATATATTCAGTGCATTGCTGATCCCTTTGATCCCTAAGTCTCTTGAAGGTCTCTTCTTTACTATGGATTTTTTTCCATGGTATGGAAATGGTATTATTAGAATTCCCTTGAAATTTGGCAAAGTTATACAAGTGTATCCCTAAAATAGCCAAAATATGAATGTGTTCACCTTATGGTATCTTCCTTTCTTCTACTTCATTCAAATTCATATTATTAAAATATGCTATATTTTCTTTTTTTTTGGCTCCTGATGGGATGCTGTCGCGGGTTCGGTTTGTAACCGGGCAGAAACACCAATTTAGTGTAGTGGTTTGGTCCAAAATACTCATTACTGTTTATCTGCTGTGAGATAAGAATTAGGAGAAATGCAAAACAGGCACCAAACTTGAAAGAATATAAAGAAGTTTATTAACAGACCTAAAAGAAGGAAAAAAAAATTATACCACCTTCAGAACTCTCCTCCTCCCCCCACCTTCCTCCCTTCTCCCACTGACAATGTAAAAAGACAACCCTTAAGATGTTCAGTCTGTTTACTACTTTCATAATAACCTTGTTCAGTCCATTTAGAAAGAGAAGTCTCTTCTTGCTCATGCTATGAAAACATTATCACAACGAGACAGCCGCCCACTTCCAAATATTGTTCAGTCCATTTAGGAAGAGAAGTCTCTCTGCCTGCGTGTGAGTCCTTTCCCCCGACTTGCAGCTTTTCCCGCAACTGCTTTCGAGGGTCCACTCTTGAAGTTTTTTGGGGTACAATTTTAAGGTTGAGCCGTTCAGAAACAAAAGCAGAGGCCCTTCTCCTTCCCTGGGAGCAAAGGGTCTTCATCATCTTCATCATTAGGACTATCTCTGGGAGCATCTCTAGGAACTGAGGTTTTCTCCTTTCCCGTTTGGAGCAAAAGTCCTCATCTGGTTTATCTCTCCCTGTCCAAACTTCTCATGAAATTACAGCTGCGTCAGCATCTGCCTATCTCAGCGCAGGTGCTTTTGCTCACGAGTTGAACACTCCACCCCCCATATCTTCATGAAATTACAACAGGATACTCTGATATATCATAGCTTCACAACAGAATTTCAGCTTTAAGCATCTCCTCTCTCTCTTCCCTCAGGTTTTCAGCTCTTCACAGCAATAAAAGGGTTAATCTCACCTCGGCCTTGCAGCTTTGCAGCTGGAATGTTGAATTTTCTTATCGCAGTGGAGAGGGGGGAGAGCCAAGCCGCTCCGACTGCCCACGGCAAGGCAGTGGGGGGGGTTCCATGGCTGGAACAGGTCCATGGCTTCAGGATGGCCGTGGCCCGGCCCGGCCTGGCCCAAGCAGGGCCTGGCCGGGCCCACTGGCCCCCACACGGGGCCCGCAGCCACCTGTCCCAGCGCCGGAAACGAGAGAGAGCTTGGAGGGGGAGTTTTCCTATTCTTAAATGTGGATCACAGAGGTGATCACAACTTTAAGTGGCTTAGAGAATTGTCCATATTCAAACTGGCCAGCTGATAGGTTCTATCAGTTCCCAGAGGAAACTGTAAGCACCCCTTAGCAAGGACGTCCCTTCCGGGACTATGCTTGCTAACCTATGACAGATGCACAATCCCATATATATTCTGATAAAAACCATATTATATAGCCTTAATCTGAAATCTTTGCTATAAGATATTACACAAAATGCTGTGCATTTGTGCATAGTAGACACAATGCTTTCATTGTCAAAGAGAAATAATTCTTGGGACATTTAAAATACCCAAAAGTAAAACAGATCTAAATTCCTGGAAAACTGATTATTCCATGCTTACTTCCCTTGAGTTGTTTCCTAACCTTGGTGTTAAAATGCTGCTCAATATGGCAAAGGTACTGGAGCATCTGCCCATATGGTCATGATTTTGCAAAATTTTAATCATAGCACTTGTTCTATTTCAAAATACAGCAAACTCTGAATATAATGATTTCTCACTTGATCTAAATTGGAATTATATTGTGCCCTAGGATACTATTAATTTGAAATACAGCTTCCTTCCTCTCTCCTCAAATCCTCTTATTGTACAGCTTGTTGAAGACGATCCCAACAAGCAGCAAATCTCACTTTTTCCTGGGTCCCCCAAGACAAATTCGTGTCTGTGGAGTCCTTGAGGAGGGTCAATGTTTGGCAGTCCATGGTGTTCTATGTTGTCCTGCTTTAGGGGGTATAGCTGCTCTCCGGATGCTGGCAGGATCTCAGCAAGGGATGCAGCCTTGTGCCAGGGCGAGGTACAGCCAGGCAGCTGTTCCTGCTGGGATCCTCCAAGCAGGGAAGAACAGGCTGCCTTCTGCAAATACAGACAGCCACTGACAGGCTCAAGGTCAAAAGACACTGGGAGGCCCTGCTTTTCCCAGCTGGAATATCACTCTTGACATAGCACCTCTTTCCTATTATCAGATGCGAAATCAGGCTTTTCACGTGCCTCTTTTCCCCATCCGTGGGATGTACTGCAGCTGTTGTAGCTCCACATGCACTTCTTTTCCTCATTCCCTCATCTCACCGCACACCTTTCACTGCGCAATGAATAAATGAGATTAATAGCAAATTAATTAGTTGTAAATGTTGGTGCTCGATTCCAAAAAGGCATCATTTTCAGCTTAGTTACTAAATCTTCTTTCAGAAACAACTATGTTACATAATGAGATTATTAAGTTTATGTTCTGCTAGGTATCATATTTTATGGCATATGCACACACAAAATATAGATTTGGCTGCCATAAACCATGGAAATGCTTTTATTTTTATTAATCTTATGTGCATCTACATATTTGTTTTCTGGGATATGTGATATACCTCTGAACTGAAATTCAATGATGGCTCTCCAAAACAGATTTTAAAATTTGACTGAATATTGTGATATTTTGCTTTCCTTAAGAACAGAAAAATCAAAATATATACCTGGCAATATGTTGGTGTATCAGTACTACTTATATCAATCTTTGCTTGAAGAATATGAAGATTCATGTGAGAAAAATGGTATAAGAAATAGTATGCAGTAGTCAAACTGTCTTGTTTAATTGCACATCTATTAACATATTTTATAAACATCAAGACAAGGCTACAGATCTGCCAAAATGCAAGGTACAGCTTAAAGCTGTGGACTTATTGAAGTGTATTTTGAGATCCCCTCCAAGTCACGTAGATAAAAGCATTATGCTCTCCAATAGTACTTCACAATGCATCTCTTCTTTGAGTGTGGTTTGAAATCATTAAGGACAATTAAGCAACATAACCACTCACAGCAATGTGATGTCAAATACATCCTTGACAAGACAGAAAATGTAGTGATGCTCGATATGTCAGGAAGATGAAAGTAAAACACAACACAGATTTGCATAAATTAAAATAAAAAGGTCATCCACTACAATCACAATTTGTAATGCAAACATGCCTACCTCTAGAGAAAAACAATACCAATGCCCTAACCATTAGAACTTTACTGCTTTTTTCTTCCAGATTACTTGACTCATAGTCACAAAATTATCCTATTTATAGTATGGACGTGTATTCCACTGATCCCAATGGGATACTCTCATGAGCATGACAAATCACACCATTGTACTTATTCATTACAATTCTTAATTAACCAGGTTTTCATAATTTATCATTAATTAATGAAATTAATGAGAGTAAAACATTAAATGGCAATTAAAAATTGTATGTTATGATGGCCAAAATTCATAAAACGAAGGATATGAAACTGAAGTAGCAACAAATTAAACTGATAAATCAGATTAATATTACCTCACAGTGAAACATTTTGTCTATATTAATTTCTGTTTCTCTGGAAGGTGATTTTATTATTGGCACAGAATATTAACTCTTCATAAAGATGTTATCAATCGGCTGATCACAATTCATTCTGATCAAAATATGATGCATTATATGGCACAATCGCAGGTATTTCTAAACAAAGAAATTTTGACAGATTCATTACTGAAACAGAAAGTCAAAGTTTCCATCTGGGTCATAATAATTCATAGAAAAACATTTTTTTTCAAATAGGGAAGTAAAAATGAAACCTTGCCCTGCAAAAGACAATGACATTGTTTGAATTCAGGTTTCCATGTATGCTTTAAAAGCAACATGACAAGAATGCCAGAAAACAGCATTGTGTTTTTCTCTTATATTTAATATATTTTTAAATGTTTCCCACCCCTGATGTTTCTTCCTCAGTTTTAATGTGAATCCCACCTACTTCCTCACATATAAAGGAGGCAAGGATCTGCCAATTCTATTTTCTTTTCCTTAGTTTTTAGTAATCATCTCTCATCTGGATAAACAAAGCGCTCCTAAGTGTTTAGGAGCAAAATCAGACCAGTCATTTAGTATTAGGAAACTAAAGCAAGATATTAAATACAAAATGAGCCACAAGAATGTCTCTTTCCTGGCTTGTCCACAAAGCTGGCTATGCCTTCCGTTACAAACATTACATTATTAAGGTTTTGCATGGTACATATGTTGAAGAGAAAGATATTACTTGGCTTATGCTTATAAGTCATGCACGGCTCACCTGGATGTTCCACTTACTACTAAGGAGAACATCTGTGGGTGTCTTGGGGTGACTTTATGATGTGTATCCGCTATCGCTGCTCTATGCCCAGAAGTTAATTTTGTGCCTTTCTGTGCCTTTAAACTGAGCCTGAGAGGGGGGAGAGGAAGAAAAACCGAGCAAACTTTTCAAAACAGTTGTTCAAGGACACAGATACACACTCCTCTGCATTCTGCTCCTGCTGCAGTAGCAAGAGCGGAGGAAGCGCCCTTCTTGCTTTTCAGCCAACTTTTGGCTCCTTTTCTCCGGAGAGTTGAACTTTGTTTTCCTGGGACTTCGGTTTTTCCCTTCTTCTCTTCTGGACTGTTTCAACATCAGAACACACCAGGAGAATTTCTCACTGAGGCCCCTGAGGTGGGCCTACATTGACCCAGCTCCGAGGAGGAGGAGGAGAGAGACCACACCTACAGAAGGACTCTGAAATCTTCCCAGGTTTCTCTCCACAGCGAGAGGTTTTATTATTTAGCATTATTATCCTTTTCCTATGTGTTTGTTAAATAAATAGTTTTTTATCTCTTTCACTTTCCTCTGAGGAAAATTTCTTTTTTTCCTGAACCTGGTGGGGGAGGGGTGGTTGTAACCTGCGTTCTATCAGAGGATATTTTCCTCCAAATTTGTCCAAACCAGCACAGTTGGGGAAAAAAAATTTGGGAAACCCTGCCTCAGAAGAAATTGCTCAAGGTAAATACAATGCAATTCAGCAAAGGAAATATGCAAAATGTTATGCTTGACTTAGTGAAGTTGAAGGATGGAGTGACTGTTTTCAGCTGTTCTGTTGAAAAATGTCGCTCAAACACTGTGGCTATAACTGTGGTAAATGCTCAAATGTGCTACTGTGTTGCTTTGAGTTAGTGTAGAATTGATGAGTTTAGCTGAGAAAAATAAGAGCCAGGCCCCTCACTTGTCTTGCGCCTGGCTCAAGCAAGTCCTCACAACTGAGTAATGTCTGGAGTGGAGACCTCATGGCCTGGCAGTGTTTCATTGAGGCACAGAACAGCACCTGTGCCTCTGTCCCAGACAATAGCCCACTCCCCTCACTGTGAGAAATACCTTGCTATACATCTGGTTCCTTAAGGAGATAAGGATGTGCACAGACCCTCTGATGAAGGTCAGAGGGTCTTTATGCTGCCTCAGTAAGTGAAGGAGTGTTTATTCTACCTCTTTTGTCAGCTACAAGTTCTGACCAAAGTTAACTGAGACTCTCGTTAAGCCCTATTTACAGAGTAACTTTCTCACCCTTTGAAATACAAATAAACATCAGATGTGATACAATTACAACCAAAGTCCCAAATCCTACCTACAACATATGATTGCTCTATCCCGCTGGGAAGGGACAAAATTTATAGTAGAAAAGAGAGGGTTTGAGGGCAGAAACAGTCAGAGGAGAAAGAAAAAAATGAGAGGGAAAAAAAGAGAGGGGAAAACCACCTCTGCCTGCTCAGGATCAGTTGATGAACTGTGTCCTCTCCTGAAGGGTTGCCTTAAGGCGAGCTTTGTGCCTCCAACGGTGTTGGAGCACAGCTGGGAATATTAATTTTTATGTCTGTCTATCTATCTATTTATCTTTATCTATCTATCTTGCTAATAGATCTGTTTCTACACTTTCTGTCAAGACACATATTAACACTCTGTAGTTACATTTATCACCATCAATCCAGAACCTGGTTTCCTGCTGCTTCAATAAACCGTACTCTGTGTATCTGGTTTGTGTAAGTCCTTATGGAACATGACCAGACCTGTAGTACTGAACTGGTAAATTACACTATTTGTAAATTTGTGATGGTGAAAGTTCTTATTGGACTTGACCAGATTTCTAGTATTGAATTGGCAATAATCAGAAATTATGTCCAGCTGGACCTGCCCATCTAGTCTCTGAGGACCAGCTGGAATGCCAAGGGGTTTATTTTCTGCTAAATTTCCATACCTTTAACATAATGTTGAGCCACTGTGGGTGTCTATGAAAGCATTGGGATGCACAGTTTTCCTTGGTGATATCTTAGCAGCTGTACCATGTCCAGTTTTGTACACCTTCCTATCAGAAATACAAGGAACAGTGTGGGAGATGGAATTAGTAAACTACCTTTGAGAAAAAGTGGTAACTCTGTTTACTAAAGTGAAGATCACTAAAGACTTGGATATTGTACATAAAAGAACAGCAGAGTAATCTGTTAGCTGGGTTTCCTGGAATGGGAGAACTCAGGAATGCACTGCACAGCAGAAGATAGTCACATTTCTACTAAAAAGTACTAAAATAGATTCTTACAAGGGTTATCAGCTTTACAGGATTACTTAAGAACAGTTACACAAACAGCTTTTAGACATGGATTAGGTATAATTTGCCTTGCCTGGGGGTAGGTGCAGGGAGGGATTAGATCAGGTCTTGCCATTGCTACTGGCTCTACTTTTAATGATCTCTGAGAAGAAAAGCCCAGAGCCAAATGAATTAATGAAGAACCTCAATGTATGCCAGATGCTTGAGTCTCTTTTCTTTCTGCACTCTGTAAGTTTAAGTACACCTGGATATTTTGGAAATGAAATCCTCAAAGACCTTTAGGGATGCCTGGAGAGAAATAGTAGAAGGAGCCATTAATGTAGCTGTATTTAGGAGATACAGTAACTGTGCAAGAAAGAAATAAAGAAAGACCACCCGTAGGAAGCTCAGTTATCAGTGAAATGGAAACTGCCAGTGCTTTAAGTGCTCCTCTGCAAGATGAGACTCAGGCTTTCCTGGAGATAAACAACTGAAAATATCAATGTAGCTCATGTACAGGAAAGTCTATTGGCCTCCAGTATGGACATGGTCATTCATTAGTAAAATGAAGCTAAACGAGGTTTAGTTAATTTTTGCAACAGAAGAGAAAAGCATATTAACTTCTAACCTCAGCTGTTTCGTCACAGCTTTCCTGAGCCTTTCGGCTTAAGCTTGTCTTGCAGACAAAACCAACTGAGAACAGAAAGATTGCTGGTGGTAGTGTGCCTGAGACAGCAAGGAAAGCTTGCTCTGAGGCATCTCCATTTGCTGGTTTCCATAGAGGATTATTTGTCAAGACAGGGGAAGAAGATTTTGGTCACATTTCTTTTATTGACATTAGTAGATTCAGGATTAATTACATTAACATATAAGCAAAACAGACTATGCTGAACTCCCCAAAATCAGTTGAAAAAGAATTGCTTTTCTTTTTTTTTTGTTTTGGTTTTATTTTTTGTTTTGTTTTGTTTCCCCCATACATAATGTAGTAGTAATCCAGAAATGGAAAGAGAATAATAAAAGTAAAGATTGAGGTAATCCATCTGTTAATATGATTCATGCTAAAAAAAAGAGAAAAGCCTAACAGAGAAAAGAAGAAAATGAGAATTCCATTCTCTCATTATTAAAGCCTAACAGAGAAAAGGAGAAAATGATAATTCCATTCTCTCATTATTTGTTATATTTTTTTCCCTCCCATGAAGTCCATTAAATTTTACTGCATTAATTTTGTTCAGAATAGTCATCAATATCAGCCTTCCTCTTTCAGTAAGGCATAAAAGCTACCCCAAAATGTATTAAAGGCCACTGAATTTAGGATTCTGCTTTAAATTATCTTCTAATGAAGCCTAGTATTTTTCAGTGATAACAGAGAGAATATGGGGATCTTAACCCAAAAATTAACCTTTGTGAATAACCCATGTGAATCATTCCAGTAGTCACGTTTAACTAAATATTAATGATACTTCTCTCCTTTTAAAACACTAGTGGGAAATAAATAGCTAATGGTTGGGGCACCTATATTTTGAATTTCCAGTACCACATTTCAAGGTATTTATTATATTTCATAACACATATGGACTGGGTATGCAATCTCAGCTGGTTTTTGCTGCAGTTGATTATCACTGTGCTTTATAATTCAGTATGGATAAACGTTTTTTATGTTGTCACTGCAGAATTTGTTTATTTTTTAATATTTTACACAAAAAGGTCTGATTTATTTAAAGCAAATTGCAATACAAACATTTATAGACAGAATAAATTATTTGTGCTGCAGGGCACATAGTGCTTGAGAAGCTGAGCTTGTTAGTGGTGACCAGAGATCCCTACGGCTGGGAATACGATCCTGCAGATTTCTTTCTCTATTTTGTACCTACGAGTGAGAGGTGGGAATTACCATTGTACACTAAACAGGCGCTCTGCCATGTCTCCATTTTATGAATAGATCTACTACAATAAAACTCAGTTACATTGAGTAATTCCTACAGCACAGACCTGAAAGAGAAATATGTTAACTGTAATTCTTGAGAATTTGAATGAATTTCAATGGTTTCAAAATACAAAAGGTTGCTGCTTTTTGTTTTTTATTTCTTTGAATTTTTTTTCTTCTTTTTTCCATTCTCAATGCTTTGGTGCACTGGGGTTGATGTTTGGGGTTTTCAAAATCTTCATTGTCTTTTCTTGGTTTTAAACCTCATGCAAAACATGTAATTTGAAAGACCTCATTGTTAAATTCCTGCAGAATTCTGACACGTCACATCTCTTTAGGGTCTTTCTCTCTTTCTCCTGGTATGTATTTAGTGACAAGAATTACAACACAGAAGGTGGAAATAAGAAAAGTAATCTTCAAATATTCACAGATGTTTCAGAATAGAGGTTCAAGAATTTAGAAAATTAAAATCCAAATGAAAATCAAAAGAAAAACCCTCTTTTTTTTTTACATGATTTCTTTTTGGAAAATAAAATTTTTACTTCCTGGAAAAAAAATAAGGTTTTTGTGAAAATTAATTTTTGCACAACACACCAACACATTTTTAGCCACCCATAAAGCTCCAAAGGCTCAATAGCAATGTATCTGGCTGCAAACACAAGAGACATTCTACTCCAGATGCCATTTTCTACAACACATATTTATAGATTTCCAGAATGAGTAAATGTATTCATGCTGAGAGCTTAAGCAAACTGTGCTGAAAATTATCTAGCAAAATGCAAAGACACAGAACAGGGGTCTCTGATTCCTAGCTTTCTTTTTGCAAATCACTGAGGAAAAGGCCACACACAGTTCAAAGACCCCTTGTCCACCATGGTCTCCATTCAAGAGTCAGATTTGCCACCTTTTTCCTCAACCACTCTTGTCTCCATTATTTCAGGGAAAGGGAGTTGTGCCAGTCCTGCCTGCCCTGGGCTTGGTATCAGCTGAGATGTCCCAGCAGCCACAGGACGGGTCAGAAGAATGTGAAATACATCTTTGTCCATCGATCCCCTTGTGTACAAAGGATGGAATTTCCAATAGTCTCTCTGGCATATGAAAAGCTCCAGTAGACAGGGTCCCCTCCAAGCATTCCTGCATCAGGAAGTTCCTTATCAGGCTTTGAAGACACTCCTCCATGGCCATGGCTTCTGATGCCTGCTTTCCAGTGAGGTCTTGGTGTTTTGTTTGTTTTTCTGTCATTCTTGGTTGCTTCTGCATAGGATGACTGATTGTGTAGTTGCTTTCATTGCATTGATAGAGAACAAAATCTGTGTTTGTATTTCTGCGGAGATTCACATGCACAAATAAAAATTAAAAACCAGTGAAAAAACAATGAAATAACAAGAACTTGAATAAGGAAAAAGCAATCACTCTCTAGGGAAAACATCTACCTACACAATGAGATCAGCTTTTCAAAGAGAAAGAATGGATTTATTTTTCTGTTAATCATAAATTAAAGTTAATTATAATCTAAAATATAAATTTTAGATTAGGTGTTACACAAAAATTCTTTACTGTGAGGGTGGTGAGGCCCTAGCCCAGGTTTCCTAGAGAAGCGGTGGCTGCCCCATCCATGGAAGTGTTCAAGGCCAGGTTGGATGGATATATGAGCAACCTGGTCTGGTGGAAGGTGTCTCTGCCCACGGAAGGGGGTGGAATGAGGGGATCTTTAAGGTCCTTTCTAACCCAGGCCATTCTATGATTCTACAATAAACAATTGAGAACAAGTATTCTGCAGGTTCTTTGCTGATAAATTTATAGATAAAGAAAAAATGTGTATGCAATCAACTCCTATTTCTCCACATTGCTGTGATAAATATGGATGTGGGCAGATTTGATTCACATTTTTGCAATGCTGGAGAAATATTGGCATATATACTAATGCTTATTTCAATGGTAAGTATGGAAACATAAGGCAGAAATTATATTTTTTATTATTTATTTTAATGACAAAAAGACAGAAAAAATGCAAAATTATTTTTAAAATCATTGCATCAAAATTGACATAGTTGCTTTTCATATAAATTGAAACATTATTTGCATCACTGTCTTTGTCAAAACTTGTATCTCTCTGTGCAGTCGTTGACTATTGGTAAGCATGTTATTATTTTGAGAATTAATGTTTTGTCCAGAATATTGTCAGAAACTGAAATGGTTCATGCCTTAAACACTGTTATGAAGGAGTTTTGCCCATTATAGCAAAAACTGTATAAAGAAGCTACAACCACAGAAGCCCCTAGATAAGATAAAGGTGACACTATTGTTCAATCATCTCAGGTCTAGGGAGAAACAAACAAGGCTGAGGGAAAGGAATGCATCCAAAAGAAAGCCAAACACAGCAAAGAATCTTCCCTGGCTGGGTTTGGGGTGGGGGAGACCACAGCCCAGGCAGGCCAGGTTTGCACAGACTCCCCCTCAACTGAGGGGGGAGGAGGAGGTTTCAAATGTGTGGCTTAACCTCTGGTCAGAGGCAGTGAACACCCATCCTCCCCTTACACAAACTGGTCCAGGTGTGGAATCCCCAGCCCTGGGGAGGCCACATCCATGGGACATTCACATGGGAGGCAGCTGAGGGGGTGTCATAATCTATCAAAGACCCCCTGAAGTGCTCCCGAAACTTATTCCTGAAGCCTTGCACCACAGCATTGCATGTGATGCAAAGTGAAGCAACAGAGTCTGCTGCAAGAGATTGTGTCAAACTGCCCCCCACACCCCCCACCCTGGGGGAGGTACCTGGGTATTCCCACCAGGCCTGAGCATATATTAATCCATTGGATTCCATGCTTTTTGGGGGGGGGACCTTCACCACCAAGAAGACTAGCTGGAGAGGATCATCGGCCTGCCAGTGGGATCCATGGAGTGGTAATATTTTCTTTATTCTGTCTCTGTCACTCTCTTTCTGTCCCCCCACTTCTTTTCTATTTCTTTCTCTTCCTTTGTCTCTCCTTTTCTCTGTCTCGCTCTCATATTTACTATCAAATAAACCCATACCATTGACTTTGGCATATGGTCTCAGTTGCACCTTAATTCGGGCAGAGGCATTTCTAATAACTTTAAAAACCAGACCGTAACAAGTATTTTGACCAACAACGCTAAAATTATTCATTTTCCATTAAAATATGTCATTAGAAAATATGGATACAACCAAGGTTCTGAACATTTTATAAGTGATTAAAATCAAATAAATTCTTAAAATATTGTCTGGGTAGTAGCTTAAAACATTCTTCCAAGGTAAGAAGAAATCTAAAATATGCTACCAAGAAAGAATAAATATGGATGTTTGATACAAAAGGGGCCTCACCTAAATTGCAAATATTGCATATTCTCTTCTGAGCAGAGACATTTATGGTAAGCTTACCTACAACTGACCATAATGGATCTTGGGTGAAAGTTGTTCTTGAGGGCTTTTGTGACATGAATGTTAAGGAAATGATAATGCTATAGCTTTACAGACTCAAAAAGTAGTTTTCCAAGTCAAAATAATGATTATAGGAGTCCTTATTAAGTATGGTGGTTCATTCAAAAAATGTATTAAAAAAGATAGAAAATTAGAATATTCCATTAAGTTATACTGATTTATATTATGTGCATGTCAAGCCTCTTTCAGACATATGCAAAAGGAATTTTTCACAGAAAGCAAACTATTTTTACCTTGTGTTTTCATTTGCATTTCATTTAATCTTGAATGACTGTAGGTCAGCTTATTCAAATGTTCATGTTTTATTGAACCTGATTATAGACCACCCAAGAGAGCTGAGATGGATTCACATCCAGCCCTCCCTTACCTTGCCACTCCAGGAAACAACTACACAGCTGCATTGCTTCATCTTCCTCTTCTCTGTCCCAGGCTGATTCTCTTCTCCTTTTCTTGGGCACATTAATGATATTTGTTTTGAAGAAAAGTGGAGAGGGGGAAAAAAAGACCATTAAGAGTGCTAGTTAATTAGAAACTCCTCTGTTTGCTATAAGTAAATGAATTCAGATATAGCCATTCTTTTTTTTTCACACTGAAGAGAGCATTGCTATTTGGGGAATAGAGTATAAAAGTAAAAGACCACGTTTGGCTTAAGCGTGTATGTAAGATATCAACATTGGCTTTTAACCAGGAATTTTTATAATCCACCTGGAAGGTTAAGCTGCAATACTAATTTAGCTGTGGTCACAGGATTAAAACTGTTGAGATAGATTTGATGTAAGTGTAATTTAGGTATTTTTCCATTCATGGAACATCCTTAAATGCTCACTGTATTGGCCCAAATGTTTGGAGAGTGAATATATGTAAGGTAGATAAAATAAAGGATAAAAGGCCATTTAAGGATTTTTGCGTGCATGCGTTTGACATTTTCTCAGGCTCTTATTTATTGTAAAGACTAAAATATTAAGTTAGAAACACAAAAGGTGCTCCACAACAAAGTAAAGCAAGTGTGACTCATCACTGTTTTCTGCATTGATAAAAGCACTTTTGAATTTAACAAATAATCATGATTTATAAATCATTATATTTTTCTGGATTAACTGTGACTATGTAAAAAAAGATTTTACAGTGACTAATCAGAGTAAAACCAACAAACAAACCAAAATAAACCCCAAATAATTAATGTTTGTAATTTATCCAAGCTAAATTAGTCTGACCAGAGCCCAATTTCTGGCTACATTTTTCATGGTGGGATTTTATTGACTGAATGCAGAGGGGAGGCATAATAGGAGCACAGGAAAGTTGGGATCTGCTGGGTGTGATATTTTTCTTAATAATCAGTAGGATCGAGTTGCAAGAAAAGTCCTGTTCTCTTTCTGCAGTTTCCTAATGGAAAGGACTGTTTGTTGTCACTGTAATGGCAAGGACCAGATCAGAGCCAGTTATACCAGTGAGTCCATTGCAAAATTCTTATCAACCCATCACAGCCACAGCCAACCTAAACTTTTGTAAACACAGAGACATTTTCTGATAATGGCAGAATTGCTTTGCTGTAACTGCCAAAATATAGACAAAAAAATAAACTGTAGGCAAAGATTAATTTCAGCAATAGAAATGCATCCACAGCAAAGTTATAAATTGACAAGTATTTTTGTAATGGAAGAATCTATAATAGATGTCACTTTTTTCACCAAGTTTAATGATAATTCCAAGTAGCAAATAGAAACAGATTAACTACCTTAAAATTCTCTTGACAATATCAATAGAGACGTTTTTTACCCCTCAGTTTTTCCAAAATAAGTTTTGTGTTTGTCTTGCATATGCAATATATTTTATCATAGTGTCTACCACTATGTTGGGGCCCTCCTCCCCTGCCATGTGGTCCTGGGAGAGGGGCCCTGGGGGGGGAGACACAGGGTTTCCCTAGCCCCTGGTCAGCCTCATTCCCCATTGGTTGTTTTGTGTTCCCCTGCGTGGGCAAGGACCCTTGGGTCCTGCGATTGCCGCAGTTCCTCGGCAGAGCTCTGGCCATGCAGCTGGAGAAATAAACATCTCTCTGAAACATCTATCAAGAATCGGTCCAATATATTCTTTTCCACGGGCCTCATTGTTTTATACGTGTGTTGCAGTTTCCCCACTGTAACACCACTATATTTCAGAAAATGGTCACATCTGTTCTTCTAATCACCTGCACGTGCTGCACACTCTCCTTGTCACGTTGCATTTCTTCTTGCTCTGGTATTATAAAGATCAAAACTTAGTCTAGCAACTTACATTTATTACAGTGGCGTAATTCATGAGATCTAAGTTATTCTCTTTTTTAAATATTTGAAAATCTTAAAACTGCAAGAGAAGAGTCTTCATGCAGAAAGTGCAACTGCACCACCTTTTTTTTCCGAAGCCCACCAAGACCAGAGTTGTACCAATGGTAGTTATGAAGGCTCTTGCACTAACCTTAACTTTTTCCTTGCATCTTCATGTCATCTTTCATCTCCTACACAGTTGTATACATTTGAGAATTGTCCATTTTGTAATCAACACTGTGGGAGCCTGACCTGTACTTAGGGATTGTTGTGCTTTGTTTTACAGAGCACAAATAATGACTGAAATAAAACTGAATGCTAGACATTGCTTAGCCAAAAACCTGGGAGGTTATGGAGGAAGAACTTTTTCAAGCAAAACATGGAAATTCTTCTTCTTTCAGATGCTATTATTGACATGTGAGGGAGACACAAGAACTGACCCTTGCTATGTGCTTGTTTTACAGATAAAAGTGGATTGACAACTTTAATCTTATTGTTATTTGTCCTTGTCATACAAATCCACTTTTGTGCCTTGCACACAATGTAGTGGCCATACGCATGCTTAGCTTTATATACAGTCTATATGACAATATTTAATTCCATTTATAGCACAGTTGGATAAGTGGCATTATTTTTGATCACAAAAATACTGAGCCAATTCCTCAGGTATTGTAGGTAAACCCAGTGTTTTCAGCAGAAGAATATTGATATAGAACCTGACATATAGTTTACACTAAATGCTACATTCTTGTGTCATGTAAAAATGCCTAGTTTCACAGCTAAGCAGTGTTTCTTGCTACTATCTAATTTTCAAGGAAGGATATATCAAGCTCATGGCACTTTTGTGAAATACCTGCATTAAACCATATGCTAGACAAAACCACTCAGATTAATAGTTTATACAAGAGCTGACAGGACTTCTTGCCCTGGCTGGCACTCTCACAGTGTGAGCTCACTTTCTGGGGAAAACTCCCTGCCAAAATTCTCATAGAACTGGAAGGTGCAATTCAGCCACCCATAAAGTAGTTGTAGAGGGTGTAGCATGGGTCAAGCTTTCTGTGTCAGATCTGTCCCCTTGCTTAGCTAGATGCTCCCTTCAAATCAGATTTCAGGGGGATTAGTGATCTTCCCTTGCACCGAATATTCCTTAGGACAAAATCTGGTCCATGAAATGAATATTGCCAAGCTCAATTATTAGCAATGTTTCCCCCCTAAAGCTGTCCCCTGAATTGCTATTTGGAATTGGAGTTGGTTGCTTTCACATTTCATTTCAAGAACTCCAGATGATACATGTAATCTCTTATTAATGCCCTGGGAAAGTGTATTTCTTGGTTACGGTTTTCCTCATGTCTGTTTTACAGATGACTGAAACATAAATTAACTTCATTTTCTTTGCTGGCACATTTATATAATTCAGGAATAAACCTTCCATCCAAAGAATGGTACCCATAAGGTTTTGTTCTACAAAGAATGCATGAGTTTAAAAATTAACAAATATTGCAGATACGAAGAGTGTGCTCTGCCTCAGTACATTAGTCTGTTATCTTTTACAGAAAAGCCTGAAAATGGAATAAAAACATGCATTCCAAGAGCTCTGTTCCGTGGATATTAGCTGTAGAAAGATATGAACTTGTTCACAATAACCTAGGAAGACTGCACAAGTGCAGCCTCAGAGACAACAGATGGCAGCCTTAATCCATGATGTTCCAAGTACTGCAGAAACATCAGCATCTCTTGCCCCTCACCCAACAAGTCACAGCTATCTTTCAGCACTTTGTAGGTCAATTTACAAACATGTCCAAAAGCTTCGTTCTGAGGATCTTTTTCTTCTACAAGCCTGGCTTGGTTTACATCCACCCTGCTATCACTATAAATGGATATCAAGGTGAGGACTGACAGCATCAGGAAGTCGATGCTTTCCTTGCATTTAGCTCAGGAGGACACTGCAGGGCTGTGGCAGGGTGAATGTAGAGTATTTGGCACTGTGGACACAGCCTGGTGAGCAAACCCCACACAGACAAGCACACTGCAAACTTTCCTGGATAGAATTGCCTTAATGGTTCACAGAAGGAGAGAAGCAATGCACCTTATCATTCTTGTCCTTTGCCTGGAAAGCATTCCTTTTGAGGAGGTCACATAGGAGGGCATGCCTGCCTGCCTTCCCTCAAGCTAAAGAACTTACATAGACTGACCAAAATGAATTTTGTTATATGCTGTGATGACTTTCTATGTTTTCTCTCTGGAAATGCTGGCTAAGGATAGGTCCTCAAGGCACCCACTGCTGAACAGTGATTTTCTTTTCCTGTTCTTATGGAGAGAAAGGCTAGGGTTTTCTTCACTTCTGAGAAATAAATTCCTGAAGTAAATTTCTTTCTTCCCCTGCACTTTTACAGGGAATAACATGACTATAAATCTTTCACAGGATTGCTAAGGGGCTTAATTAGTTAATAAATCAACTAAATCACTGCTAGCAGAAGCAGCTGTAAGTTAAATCTCCCAGTGGTAGTTTGTTCTTCTTTCTTCTGTGAGTAGAGCTGTGGAGCCACTGGCAGAACTAACTTTCTTGTGCTTTCTGCGTTTGTCCTGCAATGTAGTGTCAGATCATTTTTGTCACATTGAAGCACAGCATGCCTCATTATCATAACCAAACTCTGGAGCATGACATAGGTTCACATGATTCTTGTCAAAAATGTCTCACTGTCCTCATATATTGATGTATCTCAGACTAGAGTCTGTGTTGTCAAGAATTGTCATAGTTGCTGGATGGAGAAAATACTTCTAAATTGCTGAGAGGTAATACAGAATTACAACATTCTTGGTTATCATTTACAAGAGTTCCCTTTGAAATACAGCCAAAGGAATTCTGGTGACAGAATTGATGCAGAATAATACTGTATAAGTTACTGTTGGCAAATACAGATATTCTAGGAGGATTGTAAGAGGAAAAAACCAATTATACAAGATGGTTAATAGTAATTGCCCTTGCTAGCCAAACCTAATGAAAGCAGCTTAAAAAAAGGGGAAAGAATAAAAAGTCATTCACTATAATTCGGGATTTGATTTAGTTTTCTTGTGGCACTTCAAATCAGCTTCACTTTTCAGGCAAGATTTCTGGTTTCCTGCATTTTGTTATAACAATTAGTAAATTGCTTTCTGTAGACAAAACTTTAATAGGTCATTCATAAAATGAACAGAAACAAATGTCTGATGAACTGGATTCTTCTGTGGTTTTCCAAATATAGAGTTTGATCTTTGCTGTACAGTCATCTTGTAACCTGTTGTCTAAATATTTTTCTCAATGTTTTCTGCAGAACATGTTATTTTGCTGATTTCTGACTGTGAAAACTAACACTTTTTTCATTCCTTTGTCATGATTTCTGTTTTATAGATACAAGGCAGCTGCCACTTGCATTTATGTGCTTATACATGATGGTTTGCAAGTACCTTAGGTTTCATTAAACTGCACATGGGAAAAGTAACTTATTCCAGAAATACAACTGAGGAGTGAATATTTGATTTCAAGCCTAAGAAAAATCAGTAATTAGCATGTATGTCTCTTTGATGCTGATATCCTCTGTGTCATACAGAAAATGCTCTTTGTCACCTGTTGTCATTTTATTAGCAGTACATTTCTATACACTACAGTTTTTCAGGCAGAATATGAAACAAAAATCGTCTGCATCCATTCTACAGTTGGATGCTGTGACACAAAATGGGAGCAATTTATTTCCATTGAAATACACCTTTAACTTTTACTATACAAACTTTGGTTTCATAAATTATTCCACCTGTAACCAAGTCTTCTGGATAGCGTTACAAAACAGATACAAAAAGACAAGAGCCAAAAGACCAAACCTAAATAAAGCCCCAGTATAAAGAAAAAGGAAAGAAAGGCAACAAGAACAAACAGACAAGAGACAACAGAGGAAAAATGATCCCCAGACCATAAGAAATTTGTATGCTCAACTGTGTTGTTTCAAGAAGTGCAGAATCTCCCTGCTCCCCCAAAATAATCTATTTTTATGCCCTTTTGCATATTTTTATTTCCTGGGAAAACAAAGAGAGAACAGGAAGTGGGTAAGGCATACCATTATTTCTGGCAATGACAGGCAATACCAGTATCTTGCAAGA
The DNA here is from genome assembly GCF_000738735.6 of Corvus cornix cornix. NCBI lineage: Eukaryota > Metazoa > Chordata > Aves > Passeriformes > Corvidae > Corvus > Corvus cornix. Next base: position 14,609,239 of record NC_046332.1, on the reverse strand, counting down.
AAACTATGCCGCAAACTGCTATTTCTAATGACTGAACCACTGCATAGTTTTCAATAATGAAAAAAACCAAGTCTAAACCCAACACTACTTTGTGAATAATTTCCTATCAATTAAGAGCTAAATTAATCAACTCTGTGTGCCCTGAATTGTTCACCCAGCTTTGTCAGTTCATCTGCACAATTATTATTAAGTTCTGAATAATTTCATAAGCATAACTCTAATTGGAGAGTTTGATTAACTGAAATCCAGTAACATAGCTGCTTGGGATTTTTCAGTAAAACATTTTTGTCATGGAAAATACCAGTTACTGAAATAAAATACCAGTTTTATGCAGAAATATGTCATCTTGATAAAGAATTCATATGAAATTCTTCTCAGGTTCAGGACAAAATTTTTATTCAACGAAAGTAATGAGAGAGAGAGAGAAAAAGAGGGAATAGGGAAAATGGGGCCTGAACATTGTACAGCAGGGACTTTGCCTATGAATCTTCCACATGTCAAAGCCACCAGTTGATTTACTACTCTGAGTTGACTACTAAATTTTAAATAGAAATTACTATTTTGATTGACTCTGTTGCTTCCATCATTGGAATTTAATGATACACTGCCTGACTATAAACTTTAAATGACCGAAAATAAATACCACAGAATCACAGAATCAGAAAATATGCTGACTTGGAAGGCACCCACAAGGATCCTTGAGGCCAGCTCCTGGCCCTGTACAGAACCATTCCCAAGAATGTCACCGTGTGCCTGAAAGCATGGTTCAAATGCTTTGGGCCAATTTGGTAGTTAAGAATGCTACCAGATGATAAATTGTCTACACCTGGTGAGCTCACACAATGCTTGTTCTACCAAAACCACTGGCCTATGGAACTGCACAATGCCCATTGTGTAACAAGGAGAACTGGGACTTCACCAGCCCCAGTACTCTGCCAACTTAGCCAGGCCACCGGCAACACTGGGTCCATGACCACCAGGAACCACCAGAGAGACCCCCAGGACAGAATAATGCCTGCATAAAGGGGAGGGGAAATATGCTAATCATTTCGTGGAAGTTATTATCATACATATGTTTAGTCTGGGACAATCAGTGAATATGTATGCAAAAACCAGTATATAAACAGAAAATTTCCTTTACTCAGTATGCATAGCTTTGGGAGGAGCTATCCCTCCCATGCATCCAGCAGAATAAAGAGTGCCTGCTTCTTAATGCTACATTGGTGTTAATGAGTTTTTTTAATTTACGGTATTTTTGGTAACAGGAAGGCATGGTTAGTATTTATAACAACCAAAACACTTAAACTATCCCTGAATGTGTTGTAAAAATCCTCTTACCAATACCACACTGCTAATCAAAGTAAAAGGAAAAAAGTTCATTTTCACAAATTAAAGACTGAATTGCTCCACTCATAACTAATAAGACATAGATACATTTGTATATTTTTCAGGCATTTAAAAATATATAATATTCTGCTTGTTCAGCACTAACGAGTTGCTATAGCTAAAGAATATCTCCCAAAGTTGTGTGGGTTTTTTAACTACTGGACTTCTGTACACCCAAGTCTCACCAGAAAACACTCTGTATTATGAATTACACCTGCTGAGAAAGCTGGAAAAATATATGAGGTGGATGATAGCATGGTCTACTGCACTTTGTTTATGAGAACGTCCTTCTAGCAAGCTCCTGTATGTCAGATTGAAAATGGAAATAACATTTTTGTTCTGTCCTTGAGACATAGATCAAATATTGTCAGAAGAGAGGTTTCTCTATCAAACATTGTTTGATCCCACTGGAGACTGTGCTGCTGAGCTTGTGTATCCTTTGGATCAGAGAAAGTGCCTCACTATGCTTTGTTAAACTGCTCTGTCTATAGGTTTTGGTGTTGCAACCATGGCATTTACTAATAATAGTGTACAAGGATAAGAAGGAGTTGTTAGTGCACTGTTCCAACAGATTTCATGTTCTTTTCCTTTGCTCTTTTTGGGGATTATTCTTTTATTTGTTTATTTTTCTCAAGGACCAAATCTAGTCATTGTATAATTTTCAGGACCTAGTTCTATTTGTAGTTAGTAAAGCACTTTTTTTCCCATTGAATGAGGAGAAGACTTGTATTATTGAGAAATTAGCAACCAGAAGAGGGGAGATATTTCCATCCCTTTCAGGAACAGGAACTATATAAATATGACTTGCAGCAACTTAGACAGATACAATTCACAAATTCAAAATGCACATACTTTTATGCTGACTTGACCATAGTCACACAATTTCTATTTGCTTTTTGCCACATCACTAGCATAAACAAGTAAACTTTTAATACCAATTGGTGCTACTGATGTGACCATACAGCGAGTGCAAAACTGTTATTGTCTGTTAAGCAAACGAAACCAGCAGTTTTAGTGATAGACTAAGCTGCTTGAGCTTCAAGACCTCATTTAACATACGGCAGAAGTTTCCTGATGCACCAGCACGGGCTGGGGGCTGACCTGCGGGAGAGCAGCTCTACAGAGAAGGACCTGGGGGTCTTGGTGGACAACAAGCTGTCCCTGAGCCAGCAGTGTCCTTGTGGCCAAGGAGGCCAGTGGGATCCTGGGGTACATTAGGAAGAGCTTGGCCAGCAGGTGAAGGGAGGTGATCCTGCCCCTCTGCTCAGGCCTGGTGAGGCACATCTGGAGTGCTGTGTCTGTGTTCTGAGCTCCTCAGGACAAGAGAGACATGGAGCTCCTGAAGTGGGTCCAGTGGAGGTTACAGAGATGATGAAGGGATGGAGCATCTCTCTTATGAGGAAAGGCTGAGGGAGCTGGGGTTGTTCAGCCTCAAGAAGAGATGACTGAGAGAGGACCTCATCCATGTCTGTCAGTGTCTGCAGGGAGCAAAGGATGGACCAGGCTCTGCTCAGTGGTGCCAAGAAATAGAACAAGGGCAAAAACAGATGCACGGGAAGTTCCACCTGAACACGAGGAAGAGCTTCTTTCTTATGCAGTGACCTCGCACTTGAACAGATCACCCAGAAAGCATGTGGAGTCTCCTTCACTAGAGATATTCCAGAACCACCTGTGCATCTTGGTCATCCCAGAACACATGGCAATCCTGTGCCATGTGCTCTGGGATGACCATGCTTGAGCAGGGAGAGTGGACCAGATGATCCACTGTGGTCCCTTCCAACCTGACCCATTCTGGGATCCTATGATTCTGTGCTAAGAAATGTTTTTAGTAAGCATATAATACTGCTGTGTGTATATTTATGGTTTCTTTTCTGATTATTGTAGACGGGTGGTGTTGGTGAGTGGTTGCATATGGACAGTACATAGGCTGTGCCATGTCCTGGGATCCTGATTATCCCAATTGGGGAGCTAGGCAGAGGGTGTGCAACTCTCTCCCAGAACTCTTGCTGAGGTTGCTGATACTTCTGCTGCCAGGTGGGAGCTGGGGAGGAGGTATGCAAAGAAAGAAGGACATAATTAGAGATCATTGACTGTTTTGCCTCGACCTGAAAATAGGATGCAGCCATTCCATGGGTATGAACCACGACAGCTTGGTGACTTGCTGTCCAGGCACCACTTTTGGGCTGATGCCACTGCAGGATGCATACTACACAGTTATCCCCCTCAAGGATGCTGAATTTTTTCCAGTAGCCTTATGGCTTCCAAAGGTTCTGAATACATGTTACAAGTGGGAAGGAATATGACTGCATTCCACCACTGTAACATGCCTCTGAAATGACCTTTGAAATATTTGCCACTTTCAGGACTGTAGATTCCAAAGAAAGTTTTGAGTCTGGAATTACACCCTGAATCATAGCATAGTCCCTTCAATGACATCTGACCAATTCAAGCTGTCAGATGTTTTAATGAAATAACAAAGCAGTAAGGAAAAAGAATATTCCTTTGTCTTGCAACAGTGACCCAAAAAAAAAAAAAATCTACTTCATTTGTAACTCAGATTGTATTTTTGTCTTGGACCAGAGCTGACAATCAAAATTTGATTCAGCTGTAATGCAGACGTATCAGAAGAGCAGCCCTGAGGAAGGCTGTAGGTTTTCTCTGCCATGCAGGATTTTCTCCAGTGACCACATTTTCTGGCTCTGTAGTGCAGACTGGGAAGCCGGCTGGAGGCTGTTCCTCACTGATGGATGGTGCAACAACACTGGCTGATAGCATTGTACTCTGGTAGTAGTGCTTTTCTGTATTAGCCCTTGCAATGTAATATTTCTTTATGTTTTTTCCAGATAAATATATATCTTGGGGATTATTTTTCTTCTCAAGGAAGGAGAAGGAATTCACCAGGGTCTCAGTCTACCTGCTTTTTAAAAATTTCTGTTTAGAAGGGACAGTCATGAGAAGAGGATGGTAGGATATTGTCTGCCTTGTTTCTCAGACATGGAACACTTCTCTTTCACTTAAGCAGTTCCTGTTCAGTTTGTTCCTATTTTTATTGCGTAATTGTGTTAACGTGATCTTGTAAATGACTTCTTTTTAAAGAAAAAATATAATTCAACTTGCCAAATTTAATTTTTGATTTAACCTTCTTGTCACATTTTTTGACTAATGGTTCTGGCATTGGACTTAGGAAATTAAATACAGGTTCAAACTGCTTTCAGAAACAAGATAATTTCATTTTCGTTCCTCAGTTATTGGAGTGAAACACTGCTTCCTGCAGCACGGCTCACCAGTGTATTATTTACTTTTTCACTTGTCCTACTTCAAATTTGAAGAAAACTGTGTTAACTAGTGATGATGCAAGGGCCTGCAGATCTGAACTAGTATATTACATACAGCTCTTCTCTGAAAATATTTGCAGTCTTTTTGAAAACAATTGCCTGCTAGAATGCTTGGATTATTTCCTTGAAACTGGGGATTTTCTCAGTCTTTCTAGATATGGCTCCTGAGAGCCCTATATAAGCAACATCTTCCCTATATTGGGAAAAATGTTATTTTCTGTGTCTAAATTCAGTAAGAGGTTGTGGATAAAAATTCTTTTGGAGATCTACAGGGAAGCCCATTAGTCCTCTTCATGCTCTACCACCCCGGAAGGTATATCCTTAACCACTTGTGCCATCAGAATGAACTGCCAAGGCATCTGAACTCTTCAAGCCCACTCAAGCCACTACTGAAATAGATAATAGGCAGAAATCTGTCCTTTCCATGTGCCAGACAAGAATGAGTGGCGCAAACAGGCTTATGCACCAGAGGTGCAAGCAGGCACAGAGGGCATTGTGGATAGGCAATGATGAGAAAGGATTTCAGAGACTAGGATTGCCAGGAAAAAATATCAACTGACAGGTGGGAATTGTCGGGGAAGAAAGAAAAGGAGGTCTTCAAATTGACAAGTGGTCTGTAGGAGGAAAGAAAAGCAAATTTTCATCCTAGGCTTTTAGGAGATTCTTGTCTCTCTTGAAAATTTTCTCCCAGATTACCTGCTTTTCCAGCTGTAATAGCCCACACCCTGCTCCAGTGGAAACCTCAGCTTAGTCTTAACTGTCTTGGTCTCTTCCACCACCGAAACTGAGTTTTGCCTACACAGTTCACAAACCTTGAACTGACATTGAATATGACTTTCAAGAAATTATATCAACAAACCTGGCCTGCTTTTGGTATTGCCATCAGTATACTCAGTTTGTTGAAAACTAATCTTTTAAAGTAATATTTAAGTTAGATTAGCTGATTGTTTAGACTATTACTGAAGTAATCATATCTATATTTGTGCATATTCATATTTGTACAACAGAGAGCTTTCTCTCCCATATTCCCTGTTGTAATGTTTTGTAGGTCATTGGAAAACTTCTCATTGAGTTTCAGCAAACACAGTATCTATGGAGCTTTCATATTAAGTAACAAACTGGATAACATATATTTTATAACTGTAAATATATTTTTTCATATGTATTTGTTGAAATATGGACACATGAATAAGCCAGTCTTCGAAAATAGAATTATTCACTGAAGGAGATGTGTTAGTCTTTCATCTCAAACTGAGTTTTGTCACACCGGTTGCCCCCACTCTTATTAATAACCATATAACAAAATTGTTTTCAAATCCAACTGAGGCATCTGTTATCTGTTTATTTGAGTCTAAATATCAAAACTATTATTTGAAATTGCTAGTAAAAACTTTATTTTTGCAATATTTTAAACCATAGTAATTGTTGGTACAAATCTGTTCTCACATTATAAGAAAAATTCTATTTTTTTGTGTAGAAGTGGAAAAATAATTTAGAATCACATGAAACTGGAAAATATGTCATACCTCCTCCATCAATTATTCAAATAACTTCAGATAATCTGTAGTTACTAAGACAGGATTTCTCATTTGCATGTAAAAAGAGCACATAATCCAGTTAGCAACCAGATTTCTTTCTTAAACACTGTGACACTTAAATCTATTTGATTCTGCACTAGCCCCCTCAGAAATAAATTTACCACCAAATGAAACCAATCATTTAAAAAGTTTAGCCATTGAGATTTTCATGTCCTTTGCCTTAATTTCTTATTTAGTTTATCTTAAGAGTGCTTATCATGCTCACATATAGACTTCTCAACCAGTAAATGTGACAGTAATCCAGCTGTCTTTGAGTAGTGGGTATTGGATGCTAAAATTTAAACACTAGAACATATTTAACCAGTTGTCGTATAACCTTAGTAAATATCGATCTTACTGTGACTTTTGTCTCGGTTTTGAAAGACAGGTGTCTGCTAAGGAAGGCAGAAGTCTCCCTTGGAATGGCAGATGTAACCCCTTTCCCTCCGAGTTATTATAATTTTGAAATCAAGGGCTTTTAGGCAAAGATGTGGGAAAATAGGAATAACAGTCCTTTACTATTATATATATAACCAACCAACCAAACAACAATAACTATGGCAGTAACAGCAAACAATCACAAACCCAGTCGCAGCCTTCTCGGCTGTCAGGCCCTTTCCCCTTGGGTGCAGTTCCGCTCGCAGCCGGCAGGGGCGCTGGCGGCTCCCGGTGAGCAGGGCAGGTGCGATGGTTCCCCCGCGGCTGCAGGGGGCGCTCCGGAGCGAGCTCGGGGAGCACGCGGCGCTGGTGGCCTGGGATCCCGGGGAAGGATGGAACAAAGGCTTCACAAACCACTGGGCAGCTGGCCCTGGTGTCCGGCCGGACTCTCGGGTAACAGCAGGCTGGAACGGCAGGCTGGAACGGCGGGCTGGAGCGGCAGGCTGGAGCGGCAGGGACGAGTACAGATCCCAGAGGACAGACGAGATGTATCCAAACGGGGAACCCCCCGGAGGTTTAGGCAGGCAGGCCGAGTACAGCTACAGCGTAGCGAAAGCTCGAAGCAGCAGCGGGGCAGGGCGGCCACAGCCCAGCCTCCAGCAGGGCATGGAAAACAGCTTTGGGATCCCGGCGTTGTTTCCAGCAGAAAAGAAAAACGGCCGAAGAAAAAGAACCAGCAGCTCCTTTCTCTCCAGCTTCTCTCTCCGAACGCCGAGAGCGAACTGACCCCACACCCAGGTGAAACAAAGGAGTAGCCAGGCCCACCCCACCCCCAATGGGCAGCTCTTTTGTCTTTCTTAAGTACAGCCATTTGTCCCCTAGCAACATGCATATGGGAAAAAATTCCTTTAACAGGAAAAAAACTAGGACTAAACTAAAACCCCAACACATGGGCACTTTTTTCCCCCCAGAATGTTGCTACTTGTTGGGAGAAACCCTTGGTAAATTTAATTTTTGATATTTTTAAACACAGCGATAAAAAGAAAATTTGCCCCTAAGCCCATAATCCCCTGAGAGATTATTATTGTAGCCAATGGTAGCCAACATTACTTTCTGCTTGCAAGTTGCTAGCTAATAAAAGCTGATTTTTTAAATACTATTGGTTTTCGTTTTCAAGGATGTCCTGTTTGAATCTATATCTCACTTGTTTTGCCAGCAATGGTGTTTTGGTTTTCATCTATACAAAGTTCATTGGCTATCACTAGTCACATATGCTAAGCAAAAACCCTGACCAGTTCCATCAATTTTGAAGATCTATTTGTGTATATTCTCAATACATTATTTTCAATTGCAGAGTAATTAATGCATAACAGCAAAAAAAGAGGTTTTCTCAGCACAGTGTATGGGTTGTCTTTAGCAGAGCTACATAGAATTACAAAATAAACTGAGTTGGAAGGGACACATCAGCATCATCCACTTCAGCTCCTGGCCCTGCACTGGACATCCCCAACAGTCCCACCATGCACCTGAGAGCATTGTCCAAATGCTTCTTGAACTCTGTCAGGCTTGGTGTTGTGACCACTTCCTTGGGGAACCTGTTCCAGCATGCAACCACCCACTGGGTGAAGAACCTTTTCCTAATATTCCATCTAAACCTCCCCTGACTCAGCTTCAGGCCATTCCCACAGGTTCTGTCACTGGCCACGAGACTGAAGAGATCAGTGTCTGCCCCTCCTCTTCCCCCTGTGAGGAAGTTGTAACTGCAATGAGGTCTCCCCTCAGTCTCCTCCAGGCTGAACAGACCAAGTGACCTCAGCCGCTCCTCCTAAGTCTTGCCCTCCAGACCCTCCATGATCCTTGTGTTCCTCCGTTAGACGCTCTCTGATACCATAATTTTTGTTTATATTGTGATGCCCAAAACTGCACACAGGACTCAAGGTGAAGATGCATATTACTGTATCCTGCAGCCGTAGGGAGGAGAGGAGAGAAGATCCAACAGGCAGGAATTGTGTAGCAAGATTGATTTATTTAAATAATTTACAAACTCTTTTATAGACTTTTTTCTTCATAGTCTAATTGGACAAAGGATCAATCAACCCCTGGGTTGATTGGCTAAAATCCTAAAACATCCATTGTCAAAATATTTTTCTACTGTACCATAAACAAAACTCTGCAAGGTCGCAGGTGTTCATAGTTTATAGAACTCTAATATCTTCATGAGAGAGAAAAGTATCTCACGGGCTTAGAAAGAAGAAGGAAAATTTCTTGCTAGCAGCATTTTTGTATCCACAGATGCATTTTTACATTTTCACACAGTTAAGGTGACTCATGAAATTCAGGAGAAACATCACAATATTCTGTGTCGTGCTCTAGTCAGAATGTGCAAATATATGCAGTCTCATTAATTTTGTCTACTATGACATAAATAGCAATTATCTAGTACCAGATGGATCATTTACTCATCTTTGTCCTGACACTAGAGTTTTAGAAAGACAGTTATTACCATTTGCTTAGGCTGTGCCTGTACTGGTAAAACACTCTTTTGGGACTGTTCTCTGAGACTGCAGCCAAGTGGTATGGATTGGTCAGTGCCCATACTGCTAGATTCCTTAATCCTCAGAACAGCCTGACCACAGAGCCTGTCGTGCTCAGCCCGTGCTACCTCCAGTGCTGGGAGTGTGTGGGTGAGCTCAGCACTACTTTTGTACTTACTATCTAGGAAACCTGCATTGTGCCATGTCTGTGACAGAAAGGACTAGATTTCAGCTATTTCAAAGCAATTATTTGACCTATTATTTTTGCAGGAGTTAAAGACACAGCCACAGAAAATGCACCATCCATCCAGAAAATTTTTTTATTTTAGCTTATATTTTCTACTGTTGAATTATTTTTTGAACTGTTTGGTAATATGCACAATTTTATAATAAAAGTGTGAAAACCAAAATCCTGTCCAAGGTCAGCCTGACTTTCCATAACATATATAAAAAATTGATAAATATACTTTTCAACATTAGGTCCTAGATGTAAATCATGCATTGCTATTATGTGTTGTTTATTGCTTTCATGCATGTCCCAAAAAATTAACCAGCACTGTGCTCACTTAATATCGGGGATGTGTATTTGTATGTACTTCATTGACATAAACCCTTAAAATTACCAAGCAAAGGAGATGAAAAAGAAGCTTGAATGTAATTTCTAATAGATAGATTGTGGTCTAACTGTATAGCAAGTCCACTCCTGCCAAGAAGAGGTGTTAAGGCTGTGGCAGTAAAGCCCTTGAGCAGAGTGTTTGTTTCCCTTGAAAAGGACTCTTGGCAAAAATAGTGATGTTTTGGCAATGGTAAGGTGCTAATAGAAAATTTTCCTCTATATCTTTCCATTCCAAGGAAGAGTTGTTTTATTCTGTAAAACATGAGCACTTTTTGTTTGAAGGAGCAAACCCTCTAGATTTCAAGAAATCTGATCAGTCTTGATTGCAGTATCACCAAAGCAAAATATTGTATATTTTGTTTCTCATCTAAACAATTTTAAAATTATGTACTCAATGTGGAAAACCCACGTTTCTGACTAGATGCACTGAAGGGTAGGGGAAAGACAAGGCCGTGCTCTAGGTTCTGTGCCATGTGCTCTGGAATGACCTTACTTGAGCAGGGAGGTTGGACCAGATGTGGTCCCTTTCCCTTGACCCATACTGTGATTCTGTGTGATTCTGTGAAATTGTGCCCCACAAACTTGTGCTCCTGGGAAGAAAATAGAATTAAGATTGCTGAATTTTTTTTCTCTTTTTTCTACAGAAAAAAAGTTATTTTGTAGTATAATTGTGCATGAAACAATAAAACAGATTATTTCTAGCTTTCTAGTACTAGCACAGTGTAGCAAGTTTTAGCTTCCTTTGGATATCATTACACAAATGATCTCTAACACTGTTTCAGGGAAGCAGACTGAAGTCATAGTCATGCCTTAGTCCCTTTTTTGTCAGTTCCTAGTTCTTTACAAATGAGCAACAAGATGACAGGAGCCTTTGAATGTCTCTTGGTGTCTAATTATAGCTTAATGGGCTTTTTCAGTCTTCTCAGATTTGCTTTAAATGTTGTTCTTCTTGGAAATGAAAGCTTTAACAGTTGAAATCTTGCCTCTGTGTCCTTTTTGGAGCAGTTTCCACTTTGCCCGGTCAGCTCTGGACGCAGCAGGCTGCGGGGGCCAGCCTCTGGAATCTGGGAGACCAGAGGTCTGGCTCGTGGGTCCTTCCACAGGACCGCGGCAATAGAGGCAGGTGGTGGAAGAAGGAGGCAGGCTCAATTGTGGATGAAGTCCAGAAGGTTTATTGTGTCTCCGAACAGGGGACCTCGCCCCCCGGGGGTGTCCAGCAATGAGCAACCCTGAGTGCCCCTGCCAGGGGTTTTATGGGGGGGTGGCGACAGGGGAGGGATGACAAAGGCATCGAATCAGGGAAGGAGGAGGACGGGTCTGCGGGATGAGGGACACACAAAGGAACCTATCTTGGGAAAGGAAGGGAGGGATCCTCCCCCCAAGACCAATCACTCGACGCCCCTGCCAGAACTTTCTAGAAGCTTGGGGGGGTGCCGGAGCGATTGGCAGGGGTCTGGGAGGAGACAAATAGAGAAAGCAGGGTTATGAACACGAAACCAGGAGGGTATAAACTGGGATGGTACAGTAACACGAAACCCAAAGGGGAGACCCGGACTGAACCAAACAAGACACACTCCCACAGAATCTGTTCTTCCTTTAAAAGAGATTGGGTAACATGCATGGTTCAAGTGATTAGGAGTAATATTTGTCATACTTCCACTATAAATCACACACTGATTTTTCCATCAAAGGAAAAAGGATGATGAAAAAGTAAAGCTGACTTTGTGTCATTACTTTGCCTAGAAATGACAATGCATCTGCAATAGGAAATTAACAAGAAGCAGAGAATTAATGATTTCAGTTTGGGGTTTTTTATGTATTTTGTATGTATCAGATCTTTCACATAATCAGTTTAAGATGTGCTAATCAGACTTTGTTATTGGAGACTACCCAGTATCTCAAGACTGCTTGTGCACAAGACTGAGAGCAAAACAACCACTTAACTCTTAAGTCTTTCCCTCTTCCATGCACATCTACCCTCCTGTTGCTTTTGGACTCTCTAAGATCTGGCTCCATGTCAAAACAACATTATGAGAGCTGATTATTTCAGCAATAAAAATTAATTTCCTATATAAATTGTACGATGTCTGCACAGAAATCCAATGCTACACTTTCTGCTATAGGGTACTAGCTCTCTTGAAAGGAGGGAGGTTCCTGTCTGCAACAGAAACCTGGGATACCTTCTGTGCCAACCCCACTCTGACATCTCCAAGTGCAGGAGATGCAATCCCTACCAAGTAACAATGTCCCCTGCGAGTGTTTGCTTGGCAATGTGCTTTCTGATCACTCCCTTTATTCAGGTATACTTTTGAAATCTCATGGAAATAGCAGACCTGGAGAGAGGTCTCCATCCATCCCAATTTTATTCTGCTTACAGGTTTCTCCTGGTTTTGCCTTGTAGAATACCAGTTCTGTCACCTGCATCAAGAGATAGGACAACTGAGCTATAGAGCACCATCTGGTCCAGTGGGTCACTGAATACCAAATTAAAAGAATGCCTCCTGTTGCTTTGTGAATATGTTGGTTCAGCTCTAACATGACACATAATTAGCTGGTTTCTTCTCACTTGCCCAAATCATAATTAAATTTGTCTTGTTGCTGTAGTGGTTAGTGTGAATAAGGATGAATATATATTTTGAATGTAAAAGATTCCTATTAATTTACGAAAGAAATTATACCGAAACGTGAATATTCCTGAGCATGGAATTTTTTTTCATTTACATGCAAATTTTTTATTAAAATATCCTTGAAATTTTTATTGACTATGTGACAAGAAAAACTTCTGTTCCTAATATCCTGTTGATATTAGGCTTTAGTACCTCCAACAGCCTAGCTACTCTTACTCAAATGGAAATTTCTGTTCAGTATGTACTGGCATTTAGCTCCCTAGTTACACTTTATTAAAGAACCAAGAAAATGATCTGTTAAATATTCTGAAATTAAGATTGGATTCCCCTCCCTCCCCATTTCCTCCCCAGCCTTGCAATAGCTTCCTTTTTCCTGGACAGGCAATTTCACCAGAGAAAATAGCAAAGTGACCCGCTTCTCCCTACCGTTTTTAGAAAGCAGGCGGGCAATGGAGCTGGAGAACTCCTGCAAGCTGAAGTAACTCCCTTTGTCTTTCACAACGAATTTATTTTCTTGTTGTTTAATTTGGGTCTGTTTCCCAAGCAAGCCTGTCATGTGCTCCAGTAGCCAATTGAGCTGGCACAACTGCCTGGCACTCTGTTTGCTCTGAATTGCAGCCTGTATCCTGCTGAGAACAACCAGGAAGAAAAGCGGTAGTGAATCCCAGCTGATTCCCTGCCTTGATTCAGCAATGTTCATTACTCAAAATCAAAGAAAACCTAGTGGGGCATACACTTCACTGAACAGGCCCTCCTGCACTTATACAGAAAGAAGGAGCATTACATCCAAGGGCTTTGCTTATTTTTTAATAATGGTTACCTGGTGGTATATTTGCTACAGAGCCTGAAGGAAATGTTTTCATCTCTAACATGCTGCACTGATGAGTGTAGATGCTTAAATGCAAGCTACGAGATCAGTTGTGCTGTGCAAAAGCTCAGCAGTGGAGAGTGATTGAAAGGAGTGATTAAGAACAAAGCATGTCCAGAGAGTTGGTGTTTTAGCAGCTGTGAAAGAAATGGGAGTCAGGTCTGTCTCAGTCAGATGAAGATACTAAAAGCAGGAATCACCCTGGTAACGTAAGGGCATGACAAACAACTCAGTATTTGGATTTTTTGGTGAGTCACCACCTTGTTTCAAGTCTCATTGTTATGAATGCAAGTTTAGATTTTTGTCCTTGCTTAGTTATGAACAGAATGGAAACTTTATTGCCAAAGATGGTCACCCTGTAGATACTTTTATTAATTCGTAATACAGATAGCTAAAAGTAGCTAAAGCAATTTCATTTACTTCTTTACCACAACACACTAAATTTCAACATGCCAGGTAACAGATAATCCATAAACATTATTTTTTAAATGCAATAATTATAAAAGACAGTAAAGCTGTTTAAATATCTGTAACAGCATCACTGATTCCTAGATGATTACTGATAACATTAGAACACCCAGTGTATTTTTCTAGGGACCATTCAATAGCTCTTAACTCATCTTAAAGCTTTGCTTGTTTAGTATATAAAATCTTTGTAAGAAACAAAGACCTTACTGGAGAAACGAAAATTGCAGGATTGCACCAACATAATGGTCCATTTCTACATCTTCTAAGGATAGTGTGTGGGCATGTGAAGGAAGAAAGAGGGAGACAGAGGAGAGAGTTATGTTTATAATTTCCTTAAATGATTTAGAAATCGTATTTCAATTTTTGGTTACTGTACAGACTGCTCTGGCAAAGCTCTCTCAGATTTAATTTGAAGTTTTGTTGGTGTAAAGATTATCTTTACATCTCCTAAATCCCTCTGTTTTCATTTTTTGCATTTATGTCTTACAAAAAATTAATTACATTCAGGCAAACTCCTCTTACTTACCATCTTATATGGACTCATTATTCCTACTATATTAAAATGAATGGCACTAAACTAAACTATTTTATTTGGTTTGTGTGGCCAGGTTTTGGTAGCGGAGACCTCCTTGCAGCCTGTGGAGGAGCCCACACCGGAGAAGGTGGATACCCAAAAGAGGATGTGTCCCTGTGCGAAGCCCATGCTGGAGTAGGCTCCAGGCAGAACTTGTGATACCACAGGGGACCCATGCTGGAAGAGTTCATAAAGCCCATGGGAAGGACCCACTGTGGAGAAGTTTGTTGGGGCCTGTCTCTTGTGGGAGGGACATCGAAGAGTGTAAGACAACCTCCCCCTGAGGAGGAAGGAACAGCAGGGACAACTTGGGATGAATCAACTGCATCCTTCTGCAATGCAGGGCAGGAGGTAGAGAAAATGGGAAGTGAAGTTGAACTTGGAAACAAGGGAGGGGTGGGAGAAAGATATTTTTAAGATTTGGTTTTATTTCTCCTTACCTTACTCTGATTTGTTTTATAATAAATTAATTTCTCCAAGTTGAGTCTGTTTTGCCCATGACAGTTATTGCTGAGTGCTCTCCTTGCCCTTATCTTGACACATGAGCCTTTCATTACATTGTCTCTCTCCTGTCCAGCTGACCAGGGGAGGGATAGAGTGGCTCTGATGACACCTGGCTTGAACCCACCACAACTATATCCAGATATATTGATTTAATCCCTTACTGCATAAAGGCAAATTCTTTTTGCTGTCATCTAGGTAAAACAGTAGTGCTCATGACTGCTCAGTTAAATAAAGTAATGAACTTGCTTCTACAGCTTTGAGGCAGAGAAAGCATTATGACGACTTTTCCTAGTGATATAGGAACAGCAGAAACTATTTCTTATTAAAGAGTGGGTTCCTCTTCTCCATTTATGACTTTCAAGATCTTCTCATTACAGATCTATCCTGTTTTGACTGCTGCTCCATACCAGAGACTCTTTGTTTTCCAGAACAGGCATGTTTACAGATCCATGAGTTACTCTTGGGCCATCAAATTATCATGGCCTCGTGCCCAATTTCATCTTCTTGAACACTATTCTCTCTAAGCACACTGTCACTGCAGATAGGGTAGATAAAAGAAAGAAACTTAAAACAGACAAGACTTATACATGCAGTGTGTCCTGATAAACAATACCAGTCTATACTGTTTGACAGCTGTATTGAATGTGAAACTAATAAGGGAGAGTGATTGACAGATTTTGAGGAAGATGAAAGGAAATTAAACATCATGAAATAAAACAGCTGATGATCTGTTCTTGTCGTGACACTGTAGCATTGTCCTTCAGCAGGGTCCTAACTGTGATAACAGAAATATAAAGTTCTGAAAAAGAACTTGTATGAAAATACTCTTCTGGCTAACTAGAAGTACACAAGTCTGCAACAAATCTTATTAGAAACTGGTTCATTAAAGAAACTAGTAAAACCTACACTAAAGCAATCATGTCTCAATAATTCTACTGGGTCCCACATTTCAGTTATTTCAAATGGGTTTGGCAATGTTGACTTTTCACATGGTAGCAAGAAGACACACAACTTGGAGAGCTCTATAAACAGCTGTGTCTTTTATATCTGTGCATTTGGTCAAAGAAGAAGATTTTCTTTCTGTCTTGGTGGAGATAATGTCTTGCGTAGGTCTTCTAGAACTGTGACACATTACATTGGAGAAATAGCCTCTGTGGTTCTGAAGGGCTCAGTTTAATTGCCAGTATTCTGTTTCTATGAGTTGTGGTTTTATAAAATGTCCTCATATGATTTTGCTTTCTTACATTCAGAATGCAGATGCTAAAAGAGTTTGATGGCTACTTTTGTCCAACAAAATGAGAAGAACCATACTGCAATATATACAATGTGTTTATTCTTTGAAGTCCAACTTGCCAAATGTTGGGGTCCCTCCCCCTGCCATGGAGCCCTGGGAGATGGGCCCTGGGGGGGAGACACGGGGTTTCCCTGCCCCTGGTCACCTTTGTTCCCATTGGTTGGTTTGTGTTCCCCGGGTGGCCAAGGACCCTCGGGTCCCGTGACTGCGGGTTCCTGAGCTGAGCCCCGGCCATGCGGCTGGAGAAATAAACATCTCTGAAACATCTACCACGAATCTGTCCATATATACTTCGTTTCCACGGGACTCCTGGTTTGAAATATGCTTGTTGCAGTAATCCCCGCTGCAACAAACTGGTGGAGGAATGCGAGCAAGATACCGATCCCTGAGGAAATTCGTGAGTAAAATAACCACTCTAGACCTCTCTCTTCTCATCTTGGTTTGGATATTCTCTCTGGACTATGGAAGAATCGTGGGAAATGGGGCTCTCTGAGCCACAGAAAGAAATGTACTAGAAGTAAAAGGAATCCTTGAACAACAAAACAAAAAAGTTATGGAACCGGGAGATCTAGAACTTTTTTTTAACTGGCTTTTCAAAAATTTCTCCTATATTTCTCGAGACTTACTTTTTGATATTGAACCTCCTGGATCTTGTCAGGGGTGTTTTTGGGACGAGATCTTGTGGGAGATGAAAGATCAAACAGAACATGTATTAGTGATTGAACCCTTGCGTGGATCCATGGTAGTCAGTGGAGCTATTCAAGAGCATTTATATGGTCCTATTACTTCTAAAGCAAAGGATGGCCATAGTCCCGCGGCTGAGGCTGCGCGGCCGCCATCCCGGGAGCACATGCCAGCGGAGGTGCCTGTGCTGGATGCGCCTGGCCCCCTTGGGAGTGCGTGTCTTATGGCAGACCCCATCCCTGCCTCGGGGTCCCCAGCCACGCGGCTGCGAGTGAGGGAGCGCTGCCGCAGGTGCCGCGGGTGCCGTGGGCCACGAGCAGCCAGGAACCGGGCATCGGCGTGGCAGGCCGCTCTGAGCACACGGCTCGGAGAGCCCTGTGGAGGGAGAAGTGGCGGTTTCCACAGTGACACGAGAAGCCGTGCAGCGCCGAGCCGAAACGGGGCCACACTCAAAGCAGCGTGGAGTTTGCGGAGCGGAACCGCTCACAGGGCACGGAGCCAGCGCGATGGCAACGTGGGGCGCGCAGAGCCCAGACACGCGCCGGAGCAGCGCCCTCGGAGAGCGCGGAGCAGCTGCAACGCGGGGGCCCGGCCGAGACGTCGGAGTCGGCGAGGCGGCCACGCGGGACCAGCAGCCACGACGAACAGCAAGCACGTGATAGGAGGAGTTGTAGCCACGAAAAGTCACAGGAACTGTGAAATGGTACAATGTAAAAAACAACTATGGATTTATAACACGAGATGATACAGGGGAAGATCTATTCATCCATAGAACTGCCATTAAAAGGAATAACCCTAAAACATACCTGCCAAAGTGTACGGAGATGGGAGAAGTTGTACAATTTGATATAGTGCAAGGAAAGAAGGGTTTACAAGCAGCAATGTTACTGGGCCTGGGGGTATTCCAGTCAAAGGCAGCCGTTATGCACAAAATTATAAACAATATCCATCCCAGCAATTCCCCTACTCCACAGCCTACTTCCCCTTTTACCCTATACCCAATATGAACCCCTTCCTAAGTTTACCCTATCCCCAGTTTATTCCTAATCCGTTTTCACCCATGGCTTCCCTATACAATTCCATTTCCCTACAATTCCCTCTCCGATGCCTGAGGTGGGGGATGAAAAGGGGGAGGGAGAAATTAAACCCCTCTCCTGCCTCAGTTTCCCCACAAAGCATGCCCGGAGAGTTCTGTCTCCCTTCTGTCAGCCCTAAGATGTTCCACAGAATCGTTTGGACATTTAAAGACTCAGGAGGGGTGGCTTGTTTTGTCTTGAAACTGTTCTGTTAGTTATCCAGTGTTTTCATTCTCCTTTTATTAAAATAAAACGGGTGAGATGTTGGGGTCTCCTCCCCTGCCATGGAGCCCTGGGAGAGGGGCCCTGGGGGGAGACACGGGGTTTCCCTGCCCCTGGTCAGCCTTTTTCCCATTGGTTGGTTTGTGTTCCCCGGGTGGCCAAGGACCCTCGGGTCCCGTGACTGCGGGTTCCTGAGCTGAGCCCCGGCCATGCGGCTGGAGAAATAAACATCTCTGAAACATCTACCATGAATCTGTCCATATATACTTTGTTTCCACAGGACTCCTGGTTTGAAATATGCTTGTTGCAGTAATCCCCGCTGCAACAGCCAAATATCAATTTTTTATTTGCCATATTTTTGTCACTAGTTTTCATATGAAATGTGCCGCAATGCCCGCCAGGTGGCTAGCTGAAGGGCCGGGCACCAGGCAATTGCCTTGCCTGCCACAGTAGCATAGGATGGGTGCTGAGGGAGAGCGGGACGCTAAGCGAGGTCCAGGCAAGGCTTGCTTTAGCCACCGATGGAAAAGGCACAAAAGAGACGAAGCAACAAGGGACTCTTCTCGGGGGGACAGGAACAGGTTTATTGGAGCCCGGGAGAGAGGGGCCGAGAAGAGCCAAGAAAACGTCTCTGGCAGGGGATTTTCTACCCCACTGCTCAGGGGAGAGCAATCACAGAACATCTAAGAACAGAACAGACAAGGCATGTTACATAGGCAGGGATACATACAACTTAACCCAGGGGAGTGAGGTAGGCGGAGAGGGTGAGCACAGGCCAATGACAGAGTGATGTGGAAACCAAGGGAGGGGGAGAGCGGTGGCCATTGCAGACATGCAGGGTGTCACGTCTTTCCTGCCTTGGCCAATGAACTTTCTTGCCAGACAGCCTGAGGGTGTCTATGTTGTGGAGGGCAGCTATCTTAGGGTTTCTGGGCCTCATGAGAATTAAACCACGGGACCTTTTGTCCAACGGGGCCCAGGACACCCTGGCAAGAGCCATGGCTCACTGCAACAGAAATGAAACTTTATATAAGTGATCCTTTTTCTGTTTAATTCAAACTCTGTAAACTCAATGACTTTCTGTAAACTCAAAATCTTTTACAGTCAGTCCTTCTTTTGCAGCTTTAATATCCTTGTGCATCAAATGGAAATACATTTGAGAACACTCATTTACAGTAACAAGGTATGTAAAGTAGCATCAATAGCTCACGACCTATCCATAATTACAATGAGAGATAAGAGATGGAAAAAAGAAATAATTATCCCTTGAAATCTTTAGAAAAGAGCTGTACACTGACTCAGCCTCCATCTGAAATGATTCTTGGATAACAGCTTCATATTTACTTTAGTCTTCTTTTTTGTTATTCTTAGGACACAATTCTATGATGTCCCACTGCTTTTGTACAAAATATAAACATAGACATCACAGTGTGTAATTTAAACATTACTGAAATAACCTTAAGTTTGCATTACTTTTTAGAATCTTTCACAGAAATGGAAAATAATTCAATCTTACTCTTCAGAGCTGTGACCTTAAAAATGAAAATAATTCACTGAAGATGTCTAAACAATTATTAATACTTTGATTGTTATAGTTGACATGATGTTCATGGAAAGACTTGCTAATAAAAACAGTGCTTCTAGTCACTTTACTATCATAGTGCTAATTGTTTAAATTACGATGTCACGATGCAGAACTGATGAATTGTTAGTAAAAAGTACATTAGCTTCTCTCTTTAAGGGAAAGATAAAATTGTGTTTACTACAGGGTAGAAAGGTATTGAAATGTTTTCATGAATTGTGTTCTCCAATGATGAGATAACCTTAAAATGTGTTTCTGTTTCCCATTCACTAATTTGTTTAGTAGATTTTCTGTTCATGGATTACATTCTGAGTGTAGCGTGTAAAGAACAAAGAGCTTTAAGTTTAAGAACTCTTGCCATGAAAATGACATTTACACCTGGTAGATAATTCAGATATTCACTAGTTACTGACTTCTGAACCTGATGTAACCACACAGAAGCCTGGTTTCAGTGATGATGTAGAGGATATTCTGAGTTAAAAACACACAGATCTGTTGGGGTCCCCTCCCCCTGCCATGGAGCTCTGGGAGAGGAGCCCTGGGGGGGGAGGCACGGGGTTTCCCTGCCCCTGGTCAGCCTCATTCCCCATTGGTTGGTTTGTGTTTTCCCTGCGTGGGCAAAGGACCCTTGGCCCCGTGACTGCAACAGTTCCTTTGGCAGAGCTCCGGCCATGCGGCTGGAGAAATAAACATCTCTGAAACATCTAGCAAGAGTCCGCACATATGTATTTCTTTTCCACGGGCCTCCTGGTTTGAAATATAGGCGTGTTACAGTATCCCCGCTGTAGTAAATGGTGGAGAATTGTGAGCAGAACGATCCCCGATCCCTAAGCGACTGATTTGTGTGAGTAAACCCTAGAAACTTTGGATTCCTCTTCTTGGTTTTGTTTTGCTATTCCATATCTAAACTATGGAGGAACGTGGGAAGACTCTTGGCTCTCAGAGCCGCATATGGACATTTATCTTAAACTTAAAATGATTCTTGAACAACGATTTGTAAATTTTAGCTTGATTCAAGCTCAAAAAGAACTGAAACACTTCCTGGCATGGTTGTTTAAGAACTTTTTCTATGTTTCTTGGGATTTAATTCTTACCAAGGGCTTTTGGAAAACCGTTTGGACACAGTTAATACTGGAGTCAAAATATATGATGGAAGAATATTTTCGTGAATATTATTTAGTTACCGAGACTGTTGAGCAATGTCAGCTGTGTCCTGGCGAAGGGAAGCCTGGCTCAGGGACCGTGCCCCAGGCCACGTGCACCGAGCGCTCTGCGAGCAGCAGCGAGGCAGTTCCCGCGTGCGGCAGACCACCGAGCAGTGTCGTGGTGGAGCGAGGCGCGGCGGGAGCGGCGGGACCCGGCGGTGCCCGCCGGCCAGCACGTGGTGGAGCGAGCCCCGTGAACGCCGACCGAGGGGGGCGGCGGCGCGGCTGGCGGCAGTGGCGGTGGAGCGGAGCCGGCCCAGCCGAAGCGCGCGCTGGAGCGGGCGGGGGGAGTCGTCGCTCGGGGGCCCGGCCGAGATGCAGCGCCTGGCAGCGGCAGCGAAGCTGCGACCAGAGGAGGCGACGCACGGAGAACTGAGCGGCGCGGCCGGCCCGGCCCGCGCAGCCCCGAACGCGACCCCGGGAAGAGCGCGCAGGCACCAGCAGCCCGACAATTCCAACACGGGAGCGACCGAAAGAGAGAGCAAAGACGCAGCGAGACAGAAAACAGCAGCCACTCGGAAAAAGGAAAAGATCATAGTAACTAAGATCTTAGGGATAGTAAAATGGTATAATGTTAAGCAAAATTATGGTTTTATAACAAGGTGTGACAACCAGCAAGACATATTCGTGCATAGAACTGCTATTAAAAAGAATAACCCTGAAAAATGCATCCCAAGCTTGGGAGATGGAGAGGTGGTGGTCAAAATTATAGGTAGAAAAGGGTTACAAGCATCGCAGGTCACTGGGCCTGATGGTGTTCCTGTAAAAGGCAGTATATATGCAAAAAATCGTAGTCATGTTAGACAATATCTCCATTGTAACCCCCTACAGTCTCCCTTTCCTAATCCCACCTTTCCCTTTTACCCTATGTCCTATTACCCCCAGTGTATTCCCAATCCGTTTTTTCATCCATGGTTTCCCTCACAAAACCATGCTTTTGCCAATTGTTTCCCCAAAAATCCCTTTCCAATGCCGAGTGGGGGATAAAGGGGGAGGGAAGTTAAACCCTCTCCTGCCTCAGTTTCCCCACAAAGCATGCTCAGAGAGTCCTGTCTCCCTTCTGTCAGCCCTAAGATGTTCCACAGAATCTGTTTGGACATTTAAAGACTCAGGAGGGTGGCTTGTTTTGTTTTGAAACTGTTCTTGTTATGTTTATCCAGTTGTTTTCATTCTCCTTTTATTAAAATAAAACGGGTGAGGTGTTGGGGTCCCTCCCCTGCCGGTAGCCCTGGAGAGGGGCCCTGAGGGCACAGACACGGGGTTTCCCTGCCCCTGCTCAGCCTCGTTCCCATTGGTTGGTTTGTGTTCCCTGGGCAGAAGGACCCTTGGTCCCGTGACTGAACAGTTCCTCGGCAGAGCCCGGCCATGCGGCTGGAGAAATAAACATCTCTGAAACATCTACCAAGAATCTGTCCATATATATTCCCTTTCCATGGGACTCCTGGTTTGATATATGCATGTTACAGTATCCCTGCTGTAACACAGATCCTCCTGTCCCAATGACGTTTGTATGTGGGAAGAATTGGAATATAAAGGAAACTTGGGGGTTTGCATAGAGGGAGCTTAATATTTCCTTTTAAAGAGTTGAGCAAACTGCCAAGATGCAAAGAAATGATCATATTAGGTTTATATAAGTACTGGCTATTTTGGGAAAGTAAGTACTCAGGCACTGTTTTCCCTTTTACAAGAAAATTTCTCCATGTTTGTAATGTTTTAAATATTAAAGGTGTAATCAATTTAGTTCCAGTTTAAAATTTATTTTAATTTAATAATTTAGGAAAAATATAAGACCAGAAATGTGTTTTCCTAAAGCTTGTTCTATCTTTATAAATCTTCTATTTAATGATGTGATTTTAGTGCAAAGTAAATGTTAAGTAAGTTCATCTTTTCTGAAAGATTGAGATTTTCTTCTTTCTTCTCAGAGAAGAAGACAAAATGAGAAAAAACAAATTTGGTATTTATAAGAAAAAAGTCACAAAAAGACTGTGAGTCTTCCTTGGACTGAGGGTTCCAAAAGACTACAGATCAAATTTTCCTCTCATTGGTTTTAAAGCCTTTCTGAATGTCTCCAAGATAAATTATTTAGTCTGTCTGAGGAATGTAAAGAGAAAGGAACTGTTGGGCATATTTAATGAGGCATTTGCCCCTTTGCACATAGTTGTTTTCAGGTTGCCAGTGAAGTTAAAGGAAAAACATATGTGGCACAAATTTGAACATTTCCCACCCTATCAATTGGGCTTGTAGGTGAGTAATTCCATCTGTACCCAGAACATTTTGAAATATTTGACTGATGTCCATTATGAAAAGTTTATACAACCATTTAGTAGAAGATTTGGTATCTGTGTGGCATAACACCAGTACAAATGCAGTCAAGTAATCTCAGAAGTATTGGAAAAGTCCTCCAGTATGTCAGTTTTATTGGAACTGAGGTTGGCACATGCTAATGTGTGTGGCAGCATATGCTGCGTGAGTCACTGAACTGGACTCAGTTGGAGGCTGCTGGTCTTTTATTGAGGATTTTGGTTTTTATGTGGGAAGTACTTGAGCTTGGCTCCCAGGGTAGAATCATGCACATAAAAAAAAGTACTAAGTTATTTGTTTGGAAAAACGATGCAGACTTTGTAGCTAGGCTATACAAAGTACTAGAGTAAAACAAGAATGTATTTATGAATTCCAATTTAAATTCATACATGAAATTAACAGGGAAGGAAATAAATGCAATAAATGTTCATATGATTCAACTTTCTAGCAACAATTGATCACATAATATTTGTAATCCATAAAGCTTTAAAGTGCTGCACAATGAGAAAATTCACTCTTTTAGCTTTACAGTGGAGAAGAACAGGGAGATTGTCAGTAATTTGCTCTAAATTACACATGCAATTGAACACACAGAGATGAATAGAGCTAAGATGCTCAGAGGAGTAATCCACTGGCCAAGATAGCATTAACACACTTCATTATCTACCTGGAGGCATCAGCTGATAAATCTTTCCAATGACAGGGTAATAAGCGGGAACCCAGATGGTAGTAGTCTTTTTCATTCTTATCACTTCTATTGCTTTTATCCCTTTTATCACTTTAAAGGCTGCTTTCCTCTAGGGTGAGAGTCATCAGAATCCAAAGTCATAATAACCTAAGGAACAAGTTTGGGGGGGGGGCTGGGGTTGGGCTGAGCAGGGAGATACTACCCTATTACTGCTGGACTGCGTTGTGTCTGTGATAGACAAACTTGCCAGTATTTCATGGTTCCCAGCTGCTGGGGTTTTTCGTTTGGTTTGGCTTGGTCTGGGTTTGTTTGGTTTTTTTTGTTTTTTTTTTCAGGGGGGGGCATGTCCCCATGTTCATATCAAGGAACTTCTGTTACTTTTCATCTGTCTCCTTTAATTTGCAAGTCTTTGCACACTCTCCCTCAAAGAAAGGTAATAAACTAAACGTTTAACTCTTTGGAGCAGATAGAATATAGAGATAGAAAAAAATATGGGGAAATAGAGGGACAGTTAAAGAATACAAGTAATTCGCTTTAAGTATTATGCTTTCCTAAACATGTTAGCTACTAAGAATATTGCAAAAGGTTTTACAAAACCTGAAATAACACACCTAGCTCCTCAGGCAAAAAACAATAAGGTATTTGGTACAAGCCAACAAATTACTAATTACTACACCAAGTTACTACTTTATGTTTTTAAACTTTCAAACTTTTTGGTTTTTAAGTTACTCAGCAAAATATAGTTTTAATGTACACTTCTGATTCTGTGATGCAAGATCCTGCCTCCTCATTTGGAACTGTGAATATTTTGAATTTAACTTCTTAGGTGATAGTACATACCACACACAGAAAATATTTTTCTGAAACAAATATGTTTGAAGGGCAATAAGTAATCATCAAGAAAGCATTGAGATTCTTCCATGAGGGTACTAAGGTGCCTAATGGTCTCATGCTATTTAACTTTTAATTTGTTAATTTTTACCGAATTAAGATAATTTGTAACCTCTCCTGCTACTGTATATATATTTCTTCTGGTAAAAGACAGATAGTGATTATTGACAGAGTTTATTGAATAGAACAAAAGTAGGAACTTCTGCCTGTGTTAAAACAGAAATGGTTAGCACTTTAAAAAATGTAATGATCAAAAAAACCCCACATTGATGGTGCTATTTAGAATGCAGAGCACTAAATGTTCCTGCTCAGTTTATTCCTTTTCTAATAAAGGAAATCTACTTAACAAAGAGATTTCAACTACAAAAAGTGAAGATACCAAAAACCAAAAAATCTTCACTTGATTTTTCTAGCTTCCCTTAAAAGGATAAACCTGCACTTTAAATTATGCATCTTATAAGAAATGTTAACAGACTAAATTACTAGAAATAGCCATTCGATAAACAGCAATACAGTCATTTAAATCAAAAATGTAATGTTTTCTCTCTCGAAGCTGGTGGAAGTTAAAAAATGGCTACCTCTCTCAGTGCTTGCTAATAACATAAAAAATTGCAAAAATTAGGATTAGTTTGTGAACCACGTTTTTTCTTTTAATGGGTTAGCTTGTGAAGCATGAAGTAAAAGGAATGAGATCCACTCACCAAATGGTTAAGTTGCAGTAATAGGTCTGCGATCTGTGTCTAAACTCACAGGATTAGCAATGCTCACACCCTTGCCAGTGGTAACTAATGCATTACTTTTGAGAATGCATTACGAAGTCCAAGACCACACGGGTTTTGTGCAATTTGCTTACTAGGAAACATTGGGAATTACTTTTAGAGAAGCATTTTAATTAAGGAACAACACTGAATGCTTTCGGTTACTTTTTTTTGCTTTGTTTCTGCCCTTTCTCTCTGTTTCTCCTAATTTTCTTCTGCAAGTTGCAAGCCTAATGAGTGCAAAACCAAACCAACCTTGGGTCATGTTTTTCCATCTTATACCAAGCCTGCTAAAGTAATTTTGTAGCTTTGTAATAAACAAAATTTCAGTGCTTTGCAGTCATTGAAAGAGTAAGATTTAGACCATTAAAACAGAACCCTGAGGATTCATCATTTTCTATGGGGTGCATTAGATATCCCTTTGCTAATGCATTAATCATGTCCCTAGCTGCTGGGATGATTAAATTCTTCCCCATTGTCCCTTATTACTCAACTTTTCTGTGGGGAGGTATAGGTTTGTTGCAGCTGGGATTACTGCAACAAGCATATTTCAAACCAGGAGTCCCGTGGAAACGAAGTATATATGGACAGATTTGTGGTAGATGTTTCAGAGATGTTTATTTCTCCAGCCGCATGGCCGGGGCTCAGCTCAGGAGCCCCGCAGCCACGGGACCCGAGGGTCCTTGGCCACCCCGGGGAACACAAACCAACCAATGGGAAACAAAGGTGACCAGGGGCAGGGAAACCCCGTGTCTCCCCCCCAGGGCCCCTCTCCCAGGACTCCATGGCAGGGGGAAGGGACCCCAACATAGGTTCTAAAATTTACACCCTAAATGGAAAGATAAGGTATCTGCTTTTAAGCCACTCTATGTATACTCTGAGATATGTCAGAAATTAAATATGAATGATAAGACTGTGTCACTGAGACAGAAAGATAATTTAATTACCTTTTTAAAAGAGTGGACTCACAGAGTCCAAGGCTTATGGCAAGTACCTGTAGAGCAGAAAACTCAATTTACACACAAACAACAGATACATCTTCTGTATGATAATTGGTGTTTTCCTGAAAAATATGAGACCTGGAATTCCTTTTTTTTTTCCCTGACAGACTGAGCATATCCAAAGTTTATTCAAGAGAACTGCAGCAGCCTGGAAAAAAACAGAGACCACTCCATTTCCAGCAATCTAGTGGTAACAGATTATAAAGTGATAGGGTCCACTGCTTCTTTAGAGGATTGCAGTCTAGAGCACACCTTTGGAGCCTAAAAACTAGAAGTCTTACAAAATAATGTTAAGCTTCATATTAACTCAGTAGATGATTTGCAAATTTTGTCAGAGCTTTGCCAAGTTACAAGGATCTAATCTAGCATGTGCAATTGCCTAAAATTCTGTTTCATTTTGGGTTTTTTAGTTCCAGAAAAGGAACAGCGATGTGGAGAGGAGACAAATAAAATAAAGAAGTAAAGTTGGACAATACAGATTAGAAGCTAAAAGGAGGCATATTTGAATATTTATAGATCCATCAGCGAAAAAGTATCATTGGGTTTCAGTCCTATCTTTTCTTCAGATTTTCTGAGACATTTTGCAGTGATTTTTGAAGGATTGGTGGCACCTAATTGAAAAATGCAGACAAGCTATGTTTGACGAAAGCTGATAAAAAGGTACAAGGGGAAAGTAACCAGTCAGAGAATGGATGTTAAGGGACAGAAGGTATTGCAGAGAAGATATGACAGATGCTATATATCATGGGCCAAAAGTTGAGAAATGAGAAAACTGAAGAAGTAGATACCGAATTAGCTAATTATTTATGCAAAATAGCAGTGTAGTTAACTGTAAACCAGTGATTTAAAAAAGAATCAATAAAACAATGGATTAAATAAATATCATGTAATTCAAGAC
This sequence comes from Corvus cornix cornix, assembly GCF_000738735.6. NCBI lineage: Eukaryota > Metazoa > Chordata > Aves > Passeriformes > Corvidae > Corvus > Corvus cornix. Next base: position 14,581,772 of record NC_046332.1, on the reverse strand, counting down.
AAGGTAAACAAATAGACAATTCAGAGTATACAAATCACAGAATATATTAACTTATTAGTCAAGTAGTAGACACATCAGGTGAATGATCAATAAATTAATCTATTCATTAAACAAAAAGCCAGTTAGAGATCCATGTAATTAAATAAACAGAAAATTTTGAGTTCAAAGAAAAATTCAAGCAGTCAGACAGCTAAAAGCAGGTGAAAAAAAGGGAGAGCTGGAATGCCAAGAGCAGGCCAAACCATGAAGGAGGGGAAGGGCAATGCTGAAGAGGCACGGCAGTGGTGGGAGATATGGACAGGGTGGCTTCTCTGGCAAACACCCAGGTGAGATCTTTCCTCTTGGAAAGCATTACTGCTGCTGTGGTTGCTGACATTACAGGCCATGTTTAGAAATAAAAAGACATATCCTTATTTTTAGGATAACTGTGGGTGCTTATAGCAATTTGATTCACAGTAATACTATTCACTTGGGGGGCAGTTTGTTTAATAATACATGGTATTGCCAGAGAATTTGCCATGAAGTGATGAAAAATGACTTCACTACTGCGATATGATGTTCGGTAACATTTAGTCTCAAATGTGGAAGAGATTTCTAGGATTTTCTTCCAACCCTAGTATCTCTGCAAAGTTACATATTCTACTTTGTATTCCAATAAAGTAAGGAGACGTTGATTGGTCGTGTCCTTTTTTGAATACTTGACTTTCATGCACCACTGCTTTTCACATTGTGCATTTAAATTTCTTCAAATGTACACAGAAGTCTAATTCCAATCACTGAAGACATGTACTGATTGACTTTCAATTTAATCACTTTAAATTATGCTATTTGGAATAAACAATTTTTTTCTGAAGAGAAACAAAATTCAAATATATTTGCTTTTACAGTGCTTTGATCCTACTAAGCAACAAAAAGCCTGCTCAATAATCTCTGTAGGGATAGTAGCAGTTTTAAAAGACAAAGTATTCAGAATAGATCTTTCTCTTTCAGGTTTTGGTTTTGGTTTGTTTTTTTTTTTTTTTAATGAATTCTTAACATCAAATAAAGATGCAGCTTTAAAAAATCGTGACTATTTCATCTTATAAATTTGACTGTACTGGTAGGTCTTTTAAGAACACTGAAGGGCAAAGTTTGTAGCAGGAATTAAGGAGTTAATGGCAAAGTCCCTCAGTTTTAGACATTCTGCCATGGGGCCTCTGGTACCATATCTGTCTACTCTGTTCCTTCTAAAAAAGGAGCTCTCTAACTTCTGCACAGATAAGGGAGTTTGAGTAACCACTGTGCGTTTTTTGGGAGTTTTGTATGTCTAGTCTGTACAAATCTCTTACTGACAGTTTATTTTGTGAAGCAGAACAGCTGAAGGAGGTGAATGCTTTTTTGAAAGAGAGTAACACATAAGGATGCTATGTAATCTTCAAAATTAAAATGTACACTTTTACGGTATTATCTAGAAAAATCTATTATTTGGTTTAATGTCTTAAGAAGATTAAAGAGTTATTCAATGCATTCTCGGGAAATACAATGTTTTGGTCTGCTGGACAGATGACCATAGGATAGGTAGATAGTTCAACTTTATAGTACAATAAAATGTAGCTGTAGAAGATACCAATAATGGCTTATTTACCTACTGTGACTCCATATGACCATGAATAATTTCATAATCTGTTTTGTATGCAATAAATGAAATGTTTGTCATTCTCTGTGCGTGTTGGCTTTGACTGGGAAAAGATAATACATTCTTCTGAATAAACTAAAAAGTACACTTTTTTCCATTTTGCTATTGCTTGTTATTTCTCTTTTTATGAGATTAAAAAATTTCTAACTTTGCTCTCAGAAACAGCTTACTAGGAGAAGACATGGGTTTATAATTGGGAAGTTTCATAGTTAGCACAGTAAACCCTCTAATTACAATAAAATTGAAGAGTAATTTGTTAAACGACTTTGCAACTTTAGCTTTAGCAAAAGCACTAATAGTTTTATCTGTATAGCTTCTTTAACTATGGTAGCTGAGGTACTGTTCAGGGCAAGAAGTGGTGACAACTTTGGTCCCACTTCATAAAATACCCCCAAACAAACACTTTGGTGAATAGATTATTCAAAAGACATTTAATTTAAGAGTTAGGAATATCAAAACCTAATCACTGGTCAGTGAAACTGTGCTCTATTTTGGTGTCAGAAAGAGAAGGAAGTTATGAACAACTATGGTAGAAATGCACATTTTGTCCATTATACTCAAAAAGTTCTTAACTAATTTTTTTGACCGATAAGATGCCAGCAGTGCATAAACATATGGGTTTGGGTTTAGTTAAAAACAAACAAATAAAACAATATTGCTTTCTAAATACAATCTCTGCTTCTACCATTCACTCTGATCTTTCTTTCTGCAGCAAAACTTCTGTGAGATTTGCAAATAAGCAGCTGTAGAGTCCTTTCATTTTGCTTTAGATGTAAGAATGAAATGAAATTTAGTTTGCTCACGCTGATTGAAGATTTCCCATTTTATAGTAAGATGCCAGAGGACCATGCTGATTCTCCTACATCTGTCAACAGCTTTTTGAAGTTCATTAACCAGGAGCTTTTGTTGAGCTAACTTTCATCTCTGAAGGGGGGTGAACTGACTCTGGTTTGCACGTCACAGCTTTTTCTTCCATGGATGGCAAAGACATTCAGTCATTCTATCACACTCAAGGACTTCAGCTCCTTGTCTTCTGTGCCTTCTATGAGAGAGGAGAGGGTTTAGGCCAGCTAAAGGCCACTCATCAGCCCACAAGTTGTGAGTCAGTAATGTCTGGAGAGTGCACCAAGAGGACACGTATCTAGTGGATTCCTCAAAATGGAGAGTGTTTGCATTCTGCCTGTCTGTCACGAACATGTGAGAGAGACAGAGCACAGAAAGAGCATGAAAAGACTACTTTTTCAGGGCAGGATAAATGATGCCTTTGAGTTTGTTTGAGCTGTAGCCATCTTGCTTAGAACTGCTAAAGGAAATGTTGAAAGTGACAACTCCCTCCAAATGCTCCTTGATATAATCACCTTGTTCAGTCTTTGTACCATCATGCATTTCCAAGGGCACCATTTGTTTTTGTTCTTGTTTGTGATCTTTATCACCTCAGTTCATCTTATCTTTTATGGCTGTTGTAGAAGTGACTGCTGTCCAACCTTAGCATCTGCATGAGAAAGTGCATACCAAAGAATCATGACCAAGCCATAAGTATTTACGTGAGAATGCTTTAACTGGCAATTTGAACGTGAATTGCTGTCGGATGTGTGAGGGATGTGTGAGAGTGTTTGTGATAAGAGCAAGAAACATCCTGCTCTGCCATTTGTTTGCATGTTGGTTAGTGGTTAGTGTCCTGCCTGGTTGCGTAGTTTTGACCCTAAATTGTAAACAGCAAAACATATAAAAGCTCACACGTGCTTAATAAAGTGATTCTGTTGCACCATAACAGGGTCTGTGTTTTCACTTGCTGCAACTGTTCGTAGATCTTCACTAGAGGTTTCCAGACTTGTCATTGGTTTTATAAAATTCATTTTGTCTCTCGGGACTTTTCAAAGCCAGTTTGAAACATGCTTTTTCTACAGGTGTGACCTTATGATGTGTATCCCATATCGCTGCCTATGCCCAGAAATTAATTTTTGTGCCTTTCTAAACTGAGCCTGAGAGGGGTAAGGAAAAAACCGAGCAAAACTTTTTCAAAGCAGTTTGCAGCTTGTTCAAGGTCACACACAGATAGCAATTTGTTTCCCAGCTGCGGCAGGGGAGGGAGGAAGCACCCGGCTTGCTGCTCCCAGGACAGTTTTTTGGCCAGTGGTTCAGCTGCTTTTTCTCCGGAGAGAGACTGAGAGTTGAATTTTTCCTTCCCTGGAATTTTGGATTTTCTCCCTTTTCTACTGGACTGCTTGATTGCTTTAACATCAGAGCACATCGGGAGGACTTTCCACCGGGCACAGAGGACCTGGCCCTGGGCCAAGCCCCAGCTCCGAGGAGACCAAAGGGAGGACTCTAACACTTTCCCAGGTTTTTCCTCCACAGCGAAAGATTTTATTAATTAGCATTATTTTCCTTTCCTGTGTGTTTGTTAAATAAATAGTTTTATCGCCTTCACTTTCCTTCAAGGAAAATTTATTTTTTCCTGAACCTGGTGGGGGAGGGGTGGTTCTGTGTTACAATCCAGTTTAGACCCAGGAAAGCAAAGCAAGCTAAGTCTCTGAGCATAAACCAGAAAGAACTTAGAAGGTTCAAAATATTCCCAGAAATGAGATTAAAACCAAACAAGGTTAGATGTTGTTGCCAAAAAATGGATGTATTTTATTTAATAGTAAAAGAGGCAAAGAGAAGGGAAGAGAAAAGAAAGAGAGAAAGAGAGAAAGAAAAAGAAGTGTGTGTGTGGGGTGGGGGAACAGGGAGAGGTGACAGGGGTTAGATGGAAGCATATCACCCATCTGAGGGTCCCAACAATGTCTCGTTGCTCCCCTCCATCTGGTCTGCTGGTGGTGAGGGTCCCCGTTGCCGCCGTGGCCACGCTGCTACATGCTGCCACACCACATTCCGCCACACGCTGCCACACGTCAAAGAGTGCAGAATCCTGTGGATTAATATACACTTCGGGCCAGGTGGGAACGCCCATGTGCCTCTCTTGCAGGGGCCAGCTTGACACACTGTCCCTTGCAACACTGAGGGTCTGTTGCATCATCTCTGGTGCTCTGGTGCAGGGTCTGGGGACCCTTTTGAGGGGGGCCCCTGTGATGGGCCATGTCACCCCCTCCTGCTGTGGATAAGCTTCCCCCCCGCCCGGTGAGGACCCCTCAGCTGGGCTCTGCACAGTTGGAGGATGGGCAGTCACTGCATCTCTGACCAGAGGCTTTTCCAAGATACCCAAAGCCTCTCCTCCCTCCACCCCTTGGTGCGAGGGTCTGTTCGAGCCTGGCAGCTGATAGCCCTGGGGCTGTGGTCCTCATCTTGGAGGTGTTAAGCCTATGCTCAGTGAATGTCCCCAGCCCTGAGTTGTTACTTTATCTCATCTTCATCAGCGAGCAGTGTCAGGCCTCAGTCAGGGCCCCATTCAGGGTGTGGTAGTCCTCTCTTAAGCTTTTGCAACACAGCTTTAAAAGTCCTTTAAGAAAATGTTTAAGTCATAAAATATAATATTTCAGTCTTTGACATTGTGCCTTCTCTCAGAGGATATATTTCTAAATTTGGCCAAACTAGAACAAGGTGTTTTCTTTTTCTTCAAATATTTGTATTAAAAAAAATTCATTGATTTATCTGGAAATAATTTTATGCTGGAACAAAGCACCTAACTAGACATAGATTCTGGCATGCATTGCTCCCAAATGAACTAGGATAACTAGCTAACCTTGCTGGAAATCTGTCTTTATTGTTTGATATTCACAGAGTTTATAAAATCCTCCCATACACATAGATTCTTTAGGAATTTGTTACATAATTATTTATTTGTAAAATATGGACACATTCCCATACAATTATTTCTTTGTCTCTAGTTTTAATCCTATGTTTAGTGAATGATGATGAATGCCATGAGACACATTTCAGAGAATTCAAAGCTAGAGTTACATTTTTTAAGCTGTAGGTCTGAAAAACATTGAGAAACAAAAACCACCACATAAAATGAATCATCCATAGTTTATATCAACAAGACCTGGCAGATGCAATATGTAAACTACCTTATGAAAATGTATGAGCGTGTTGCAGGTGCATCCTTGGGAATATTATTTGTTTTGGTTTTTTTATTTTAATAACATTCTGCTGAAAGATATAATGGACACTGAAACACTATCTCCTATTTCTTCCATTCCATCAGGTATTGAGGGAATGTAAAGACCAGAGGCAAACTGTTTCACATCCTTCTTTTCTTCCTGTCAAAACTGTTTTCCTCTAAAGATCATAAATACAAATTAAATTAATGCAAAGGCTTCATGTGGAAGTCTGATGAAATCTTTGCACATTTGAAAAGTGAGAGAGAAATGCAGAGAGCCTGATTTAATTTATATTTCATAGATTGTGAGATAAATGCACTGTCATGAAAAAAATTTAAATATTTCCATGGAGGAACAGTTTTCCAAAAATTATATTTACTAGGCAACTCTGTTTCAAATATTGTGCAGTCTGAAGATGTTGTTCCATTTTGGTTTTGGTTAAGTGCAGGGCAGCTGGATTTTACATTTCTGAGGATAGTTTTGGTTGTTATTTTTTAGGCAGCAAGTATAAGGCAAGTTGATCTTTGTGAATGTAAAACCTCCCATCTTCCATGCACGTACTCATTGTAAACAGTCAGCAACACAAACCTACAAAAAACCTGTGTGATGTAAATTACTGCCATTCAGGAATCTCTTTCTGTTTAACATAAAATACTTAGCTTTGGTGTGTTTTCTATCTATATTATAGTAAAGAAGAAACTTTTCTTCCATGATGCCACAACCAATGAGCAATTGCCTTAAAATAAGGAAAAATCTACATGGTTACTATAATTGGTGTCATCTTACATACTGCAGAGAGAGCTTCGAAAGGTTGTAAGAAAATAATCAATACTCCTCCTGAAAGAACTGCGTTGCAATGTAATTTCAGTTTCTGTTAATTTTTTTGGTTTTTCTTTCTTGCATGCAAAATAAATACATTCTAGAAATAGGAAGAAAATCTGTATTTATGTGAGAAGGCACTCCTGCTTTTGTCATTCCCATTTAAAGGATATTAAAATCCAAGAGGGAGATTTTTGAAGATATAAATGCTTATTACCCTTAGCAGTACTGATATTTCTACTACAGGTAGGACTGTATTACTAGCAATATATAAAGTAGACATTAATTTCCATTCAAAATACAGAGTAATAGAATCACAGAATAATGGAATGGTTTGGGTTTGAGGTGACCTTAATAATCTAATTCCACCCGCTCTGCCATGGACATGGACACATTCTGAGTTTCTCAGAGCCCCATCCAACCTGGCCTTGAACATTTCCAGGACTGAGGCAGCCACAACTTCCCTGGGCAACCTGTGCCTGTGCCTCACCACCCTCACAGGGAAGAATTTCTTCCTAATATCCAAACTAAACCTACTCTTTCAGTTTGAAGCCCATCCCCCTTGTTCTGTCACTCCAGGCCCTCATAAATAGCTTCTCTCCATCTTTGCTGTAGGCTCCCTTCAGGTACTGAAAGGCCACAATTAGGTCACCCCAAAGTCTTCTCTTCTCTAGACTAAACAATCCCAGTTCTTCCACCCTTTCCTCATGGCAGAGCTGCTCCATCCCTCTGATCATCTTGGTGGCCTCTTCTGGCCTGGCTCCAACAGGTCCATGTCCTTCCTATGCTGGGACCCCAGAGCTGGATGCAGCACTGCAGGTGGGGTCTCAGCAGAGCAGGGCAGAGGGGCAGAATCCCCTCCCTGCCCTGCTCTCCATGGGGCTTTGGATGCAGCCCAGAATATAGTTGGCTTTCATGAATGATTCGTTATCTAACACAAGAAAAATAAATTTAGGCTGAAATGCTACAGCCATTTGGTTTCAAGAATATCATAATAATGATTGGCATGAACGGAGAGGAGACAAACTAACTTGCCTTGTCTGACAAAAAAAAAGGCTGAATGGAATATCACTGATCTATATGGATGTATCTTTATGGCAAATGTTTGAAGAAAAGAAAACTTGGAGGCACAACAGTAAATGAGAGAAGTTTTCAGCAATTAAATTCAGTTTGGAAAGTAAAGACAATTTCTAGCAATCAGTGAAGTGAGGACCTGGAACAGCCTAGAGAAACTCAAACAAGGGTCAGCAGCCGAAAACCTACCTGATTTAAGATAGAGCTCCATATATTCTGTAGGTGGCTATGCAAGCCATTTATGTATAATAAGCAGGGTGCTTGATTCAGTGACCAAAACATATTGTCTCATATGGAGGTTATTAGTCATGTAACAGCTGACCTTTATTTTCAAAGACCCCCTACGAATGCATTATCTAATTCCCCAATCCAGTGGAAAGCAGGGAGGATTTAAGACTGAAATGAAGCAGCAAAACTGGATAGAATTTTAGATGGTTTTTATACAAGGTACCATTTTTAATGTATGGGGTTTTTTGAAGAACAATTTTCCAGTCTGTAGAACATGTACTTTTTAAGTCACAGAGGTCATTTTCAAAATCTTATTTTAGGATGGTTTGTTAATTTGCATTTCAAATCTGCTGCATATTTTATTGATGTATGACACTTCTACTTCCAAGGGTTTTAAAAAAACCAAACTAGGTACTACATGATCTTAAAATAAAAAATGGCATTTAATTTTAGAAGGGAAAAGTACGCAGTTTTCAAACTTATTTCCTTTCTTGATATGTAATAATGTTGAGGTAATTTCATCTAAACTTTTTGCACTGTCAGAATTTTATCAAAATGTTATTTCCTAATGACCTTTCACTATCCTGAAGAAAGTTAATCTGACTCACAGAGACAAACTAATTGCAATGAAAATTGCAGATACATTTGATCTGATATGTAGTGTATTATTAATAATAATCCTTCCCCCCTCATTAAAGAACAAAAATGACCATATTACATGTAATTTAAGATTATTTTTCAGGACCAATATTATATTTTTCCTCTTTGATTTAAGCTTGCTTGTTTTATTTTTGACCCATTGAGCAAAAAACAGAAAGAAAAGAAAATTAAGACAAAAAGCGAAAAAGACAATTTTCTTTAAATTATTAGACAAGATATAACTGGTCTCAACTAAGTGTTCACAGCAGGGAGCTTTGTAACTCAAACTTTCAATAGTGAAGAAGCATTTTAAATATTCGGACTAGTAAGGTAAGGGAATAAGCCAAGACTGCAGAGACTGTTTTAGAATGGTGGTTTATGGTCAATAACCTGAATCCCAGCAGTAATTTAGTGTCTTGAGATATAAGGGACACCCTTGCCTCTTTTTATTTTCCTGTAATCTGAGCACAAACAAAATATACTTAGCAAAAATGTCTTAATATTAAAACTTAAATTTTCTGTTTATCTGTATGTCTGTTAAAAAAAACATCTAGATCTCAGTTATTCTTGTTTTGCTTTAAATGAGTTGACAACTAATTTTCTGGGGCAATTCAAATTTTTCTCCTTTCAAAACTGATGGCAGTGATCTGAAGTCTTCATAAATCTCAGAAAGAACAAAGATTTTAGTTTCTGGCAAGTTCCTGCTCAAATCCTGCAGATACTATTCGTGCAGATTTTATAACAGGCATTCTTTATTAGTATGCCTGTTATAAAATTAGTATTTCCACTGTGTGTATGAACCACCATGAACCCTGTGGTAACGTATCAGGCTTAGAGTGCTTTACATCAGTACTCTTTTGTTACCTTCAATAAGTGCCAGCATGACACAAGTCATTCAATTTCTGTTCTAAATTTGTCAACTGACTTTTATTCCTGTAACAACCTGCTCAAAGAAAAACTAGCAAAATTTTCCCCTCCTAAGTTTTCCCATTTGTGTCTTTCTCCACGCTTACTATCTTCAGTATTTTACAGCTCAGGCATTGTCAGTCATGTGAATAATTATGAACTTTTTCTCATGCTCCACAGAAGTAATAGATTCATTCTGAGGCTACTGTAGCTATGACAGTATGACTGTCCTGTGGCCACTTGCATGAGTTTGATCAGCTCTTAGAATTAGTCATAGAAAGGAGACCCTGCTGTATAGAGAGGATAGAAAGCTTTTGATCCTTGAAAATCAACTTGCAGGTCTCTTCTATGGCTTGGAGAGTTGTACTTCTTCAGAGGAATCAAAATGATAGTGCTAACATCCTTAAATTCTTGTTGTGCTCCTTCTACCTTATTTCTAGCTAATTTGTGCTAGGGTAAGGGTTTCTTTTGTTTAGTTTTATTTTCTTTATTAAAGACATAATGCAGGTTTTAAAAAGACTTACTCAAAGTGAATTTTAACAATATATTATGATGCTTTAAACACACAAAAAATGTAAAGTCAATATTTGAAATTTAAATCTTTGCCATCTTCATTGATATGCTCCTAATACTGTGTGCTACTCTTGAGAAACATAAAGCAACAACCTAAGTTATTTTAAAAGTAGCATGTACTTACAGAACACAAAACTTTTACAAATTTGAGTCCCTGATAACTGCAATTAATGACGTTTAAATTAAGTAAATTGGTGCAACAGATTATTTTTGAAAATCAGTTGTTCGTGCCCTAGGGTTGTTCTTCTCCTCTCTCTAATTTTCAAAATCATCTGTTGCTGGAGGTTGATGCAGCTTCATTTTAGGTTTGCTGCTCTTTCCAGCTGCACCTAATGGTTGCATTACACTAATCTGCAGATAAATACTGTGTTATTCCACTTCTTCTGCAGTTTAAGTTACGAAACTGCATCTAACAAACTGAGCCAAGAATATCATCAAAGTTATGGTCTCGGTGTCCTTGGTCTTCGTGTCACTTTAAGGTGTCCATTTTTCTGGAGTGAATCTGATAATTTTCTCACAGAATTTTATTGAAAAGAAAATTTAGCATTAGCTTCATTTCGAACCCTTCCAGACCCCCATGACTCTCCTTTAACAAAGAAACATCATCTCTGGAAATCCTTCATCTGCAAGGAATGTTGTCTCAGCATTTCCTGTGACAACTAAGCAATCTAGAGCTCATTACTTCCTTCTTTGCTCTGTACACTCATGCAGTGACCATGCTCCATCAAGCACACACAGCTTCTTCATTTTCATTAATATAGCTCTTTATGCACAGTTTGCAGGAATTTCTAAAGCAAATTCCCTCTTCCACAGTAGTTTTTCATCATCCAGTCCTGTTTTCCTTAGCTTTAATTATTAAATATCCACCAGGATTTGTTCTTGGAGGGTAGGGGTTTTAACAGAGCTGTGTCCACTTAATTAAATACAATTAAGCATTACATTTTATGGAGAAATCAGGGATAGAGGACAGTAGGATAAAACATATTTCCTATAAAATGTGGGTTAAGCGTTTTGCCCACAAGTAAAAAGTCTCCACAGTCATGTCTGGTAAAAAAAAAAAAGGAGAATTATATTGATTTCGACTCCAGTTTCAACTACAGTTACTATTTGAAAAGTACATGACAAGCATGTCCTGGATTCTCAGAAATGTAATTTCATTCTCTTGTATCTGACTATACCTCTCTGAGGCCCTGTCTGTTTAGGCTGTATCTTCTATGATGCAAAACAAAGATTCCTGAAAGTGAGATGTCTAATGGTAGTATTTAGACAAACTAGACTAGACTAGAATTGAATGGAATGGTTTCTGTTAGAATGGACCTTGATCATCTTGAAGGAACAGTGGTCATCTATTCTAGCTGCCAATCTAACTTCCATTTCACCTTATTTAGTAGCAAGTTTGGTGGGGTTTTTTTATGCATGCATCCGTCTATCTATCTATCTATCTATCTATCTATCAGAAATTATTTATTATATGTATATGTGTATATTGTGGAATGGTGTCCATGTTTGTTTAAACATCTAGGCTTGTACTCAAACATGGCTGACTTTGCATTAAGAATATGGGATGAAAACGTAAAAAGGATGTCAAATACTTGTTTTTCATGCATGGATGAATGAACTACATATGACCGTGGTGGATGGGTGGTGGATATGAACAAACAGCAGTGCTCATAAGTGCTATGAAATAACTCGAGTGAGCAAACCCATATCCAGACTCTTTCAGAAATTTATGAAGCCCTGAGACATCCCCTGCACCCATGCAAGGTTGTGGTTTCCTATACAGAATGAAGAAATCAGGTGGTACCTACAAGAACATCGATTTAGGCTCTGCATGTTTTATCTGCACAATGGTCATAGTATTAAATTCTATTTCATTATCTCAAAATTGGTTAAAGATGTACCTTATGAGTATATTTGTATTATTTGGTAAATTCCTTGCATAAAAATTGATTCTCAAAAAAAATTTGAAGAATTTTTTCCCCTCAACACCCAGATTCAGAAGAAAACACTGTAAACCTGTAAGTCATCAATCTTATTAATACAGACTTTTCTCTGGAGGAATACAAGTGTCTTAATAAATTGCAAATGCATGTAGTTAAGTTAAATAAAATATTTCCAGTGTGCAGTAATTTGGCTGTAAACAGTACCCCATTCTTATAAATCAGCCCTAATATTAATGGCGTTTTCATTAATGTGCTTATAATAAATATGGTAAGGGAGACATAAACACATTAATAATACACGTTGCACTTAATAGCTTTTGCCCTTGGAAATTCTTATCTAGCTCCTACAAAAGTCAATGGAAAAATTGCACTTGAATGCATTTAAAGAAAACTTGAGCCAATGTATGAAAAAGCACATTCAACATAAAAGAGTTAAACTACTGAACTATTGCTCTTCCTTCTCTTCACTGCTTTTTGTTTCAACATCATGACAGATCTGTTCGTGTTTCAGGGGCTTAATAAAAATAACAGAGTAATACAGTCTGTAATTCACAAGTGATACCTAATGAGGAAATCTTTTTAAAAATACATAAATACAAAGTTTTTTCTTTTAGGTATGATTCAGAGATATAGAGCAATAACTGATGGAAAATGCCTCTATCAAATGATTTGACCAACTAAAAGCAGCTGAATTTGGTGTCTGTCCAGTTTTAAAAAGTTAATAAGATTTATTTTAGCACAAGCTCTGAATTAAATTTTTACTTTTTTATGTATATAAGCTTAAAAATTTCTTTTTGCAGGCATGGTCTCTACAAGAGCACACAACCTGCCCTTCCCCCCCGCCCACCACCTCCCCATAATTTAGCAGTTTTCCTAATGGTGTTACATAGGCTCCAGCATTTATTTCTATAACATTCTGTCTTTTGTAAGAGTGTTAAGAACATTTCTTAATAGGAATGTGTACAATTAGATAGGGTGGATTAAAAGTTCTAGTAGTTAAGAGCTACTTAGGTGTTCAGTAAGTGACGGGTATTTTACAGAAATTGCATGGAAATTGCTGCCATTACCATGTCTTCATCAAGCCCACTAAGGGACATTTTAATCATACCTGGTTTTCTCTTCATAAAGGGTTATTGCAACCAGCAGCAATGTGACAAGGAGAAATTTCAAAAAGAAAATGTGTTGCTTTTGAAAAGAAAATGAGAGTTGGAAACCTGAATAACAGTTAACCCAATTTTTTTCCCTGGAGGAAACCAGAGGAGCAAATAAGAACTCAAGCCCTAACTTTAAACCCTTGTCAACTCTAAAAGAATTTCTTTTTGAACCACACTTATGTTTATCTTGACCTCTGGATGCAGACAGAAAGATACCCTTATTCTCAGTGATAACTGCCTGAAGGAAACAGTATAATATGATTCATTTTGTACCTCAGTGACCTTGAATAAGACAGGACACTATATAAATATAATGTAAATTTATTCCAGTGTTTGACACCTACTAACTCAAGCAGGGGAATAATATAGAAGAATATCCTTTGCTATCACAAGGCAAGAAATAGAAACAAGTTGAAGAAGTATATCTGAGGAGTTTGAGTGTCAACTATCAAACCATGTCATGGTTTGACACTGGCTAAATTCCAGGTACTCATGAAAGCCGTTTGCTGAGAAAAAAAAATTAATGAAGGGCTCATGAGTTGAGATAAGGACTGGGAGAAAAACACTTTAAGGGCAAAACAAGTTCAAATTTAAAGACATAAAGTGAATTTATTATTAACAGAGTCAGAGGAGGATAATGAGAAGTAAAATAAGCCTTCAAAACACTGCATGCTTCCCCCACCCCACCCCCCCTAGCCCATGTCTATTTCCCACCAACAGTGCAGGGAGACAGGCCGTGGGGGGTTTTGATCAGTTTGTCACCTGAGATCTTTTTCAGTTCACTCAGGGAGAGGAGTTTTTCTTCTGCTATGCTGTGAATCCCTCCCATGGGCAAAACAGTCTTCCCAAAACTGTTGTGGCGTGGGTCACTTGTCCACAGGGTGCAGTATTTTAAGGATAGGCTGCTCTAGTTTGGAAGCAAGGGCCCCTCTCTCTCTATCTCTAGAAGCAGGGGCCGTCTCTCTCTATTTGGGTCTCCCACTGGATCACACCTTCCTCTGGCATCCACTCGCTCCGGCATAAGCACTTTTCCCACAGGCTGCGAGTGGATCTCTGCATCTCCCGCAGACTTCATGGATTGCAGGGGGACAACCTGCTTCACCATGGTCCTCACCATGGCTTGCAGAGGAATTTTGGCTCTGACTCTTGGAGCACCTCCTCCCCCTCCTTCTCCGCTAACCTTGGTGCCGCCATGTTGTTCTCTCTTAGATGTCCTCACTTCCTCCTCTTCTCTATTTAGAAGAAAAACTGTTGCCTGTAGGTACCATTGCCAACAAGTTCCACTAAATCAAAGATTTTTTCAGCATCCTGCAGTGTCAACAGGTTGATTTTGTCTAGGTTCTGCATTGGGGAATTGCTTGCCATGTTACTGCTGCTGGCCATGTGGCCCTGCCACCACTGCACAAGCACTGGCCGTCACTGCAGTACCAGCGCTATTTAACGTCTCTCTTCATGTGGAGTGCCAGGAACAAGAAGCCGCTGCTGCCACCCCTGCCCTTCTGTCCACAGTGCAGCTGTGTAGCAGTGACCAGGCAGGCAAGGTTCACTGTGGGCCGCAGTGGCTCATCGCCATGGGCCAAGCCAGGATGCCCCAGGAGTGATGGCTCACCACCTGTGGAAAAAAACCTGCGCCTGCGCTGTTTTGATTTTCTTCTTAAATATGTCATCACAGAGGCATTACCAGCTTCTCTAATTGGCTCTGCCGGACATGGTGGAAACTTCCAGCAGCTTCTCACAGAAGCCACTTCTGTGGTACCCTCCCGCTACCAAAAACCAGGCCATGTAAAACCAATACACAACACCAGCAATAGAGCTGGAAGCTGACACAAACAACATAGATTTCATATAGAACAACAGAAATGTAAACAGCTTCTACTGCATATGATTTCAAAGCATGCAAAAGAGATTTTCCCACAGAAAGGAATATATTTGCTTATTTTTTCTGTGTGTAATTGATTTAGTAAAAACAAGCTCTCTCAGAAATTAACTTTGCAGCAAAATTATGCTAAATTTATGTTAGACCATACTAATAAGTCTCTTGCCTAACTAGGAAAACAAAAAATAGAGGCATTTTTTAGAGAAATCATACTCATTTTTAGTAAGAGAGGACAAGGGGCTAAAGCTCCTATGAACATTGGCAAAAGAAACAGCATATAAAGAAGCTGTGTGAAGATATGGACTCACTTGCAAAGAATATACATTTAAATTTTTTAACCCATGATCTGAACTGTAGGGAGCAGGATAGCAGGAGGATGAGCCTTGCAAGAAGCCAGGCAAGTGCAGCAGTGACCAAACCTGAGCTGACTTTGGCATCCAATAACTCAAAATAATACACCATCTCTCCTGTCCTGAGCACCTGTCATAAGAGATGGAACCCCAATCATGGGCCAAATGGGCTCTGGACATTCTATGGATATTTTTTGGGGGTGACCCACAGATTGAGGGATTGATATCTGTGTGTGTATCAAAGGGTGAGGAGGGAGAAGGTGTTTAATGAGGGTATATTGGGTAGTGTAAGATGCACTAGTGAGCACAACGTAAATGGTATAGAATAAAGGGTGGAGACATTACCAGGTTCGTCTGTAATGGAGTTAATTTTCTTCATTGGGGCTGTGTTTTTGGTTTGTGACTAAAACATCAATGGCTGATAACACAATGATTGTTGAACAGTCCCCAAGGCAAGTAGGGTGGTGGTGTGAAAGATTTTTAGAGGAGATACAGGCAGGACAACAGACCCAAACTGACCACAAGGATGGTGTGTTTATGGTGTATTTATTTTGAGGAAATATTCCCAGTATTGTTGGGTGGGGGTTTTCTGGGGGGGAAGGAGAGGTGTTGGCTGTTCGAAAATGTGAAGTCTCTTTCAGATGTGCTACTTGTTGCAGAAAGAAAATGTTCTTCCATGCTGTTAATCATATTGTTTTAATAAACATTATTTTTCCTTTTGCTTTCTGCAGCTGTTAAACTATGCTGAGAGTAATTTTCCAATGTCTTTACAGGTGATCTAGGGTTATGATAGAAAATTATCAAAGTATCAATTATCACTTTTTATATGAACTGTACAAGGAGACAGGTAAATTTGAATGCTGACATGGAAAACAAACTTCTGCAGGAACAAGCAAGTTTGAGCTTAAATTAAGTCAAGTGTCATACATGACATATTGACATTCTTTCAGAAAGAGCTGTTTGACCCTAATATTAACAGACAAGACAAACAATAGCAATCTGCATAATTAAAGGCAGAGGAGAAAATGGAAGGAAGCAGGCGGAGCTATGGTAGAGCTTAGAGAGAAAAATTAAATAATAAATGTGACACTAATATGAGATATTAATGTTAGATCTCTGTTGTTACTATGAATTTACCTACACATTTGTTGGGGTTTTAAGAGATCTAGGGTTTTTTCTGTTAAAGGAATTTTCCCCCATTCTGTTACTAAGACGATAAATCGCTGGGTGCTTAAGAAAGACAAAAAGAGCCTGGCCACTTTTTTTGTTTCACCTGGGTGTGGGTTCAGTTTGCTCTCAGCGTCCGGAGAGAGAAGCTGCAGAGAAAGGAGCTGCTGGTTCCTTTTTTTGTCTGTTTTTCTTTCTGCTGGAAACAACGCCGGGATCCCAAAGCCACTTTCCCTGCCCTGCTGGAGGCCAGGCTGTGGCCGCCCTGCCCCGCTGCTGCTTCAAGCTTTCGCTGCGTTGTAGCCATGCTTGCCCTGCTTGCCTGGACTTCCGGGGGGTTCCCCTTTTGGATACATCTTGTCTGCCACGCGGGATTTGTGTTTGTGCCTGCCGCTCCAGCCTGCTGCTCCAGCCTGCCGCTCCAGCCTGCCGTTCCAGCCTGCTGTTCCTGAGAGCCCGGGATCAGCTGCCCAGGGGTTTGCGAAGCCTTTGTCCCATCCCTTCCCAGGATCCCAGGGCACCAGTGCCGCGTGCTCCCCGAGCTCGCTCCGGAGCGCCCCCTGCAGCCGCGGGGGAACCATTGCACCTGCCCTGCTCACCGGGAGCCACCAGCGCCCCTGCCGGCTGCGAGCAGAACTGCACCCGAGGGGAAAGGGCCTGACAGCCGAGAAGGCTGGCACTGGGTCTGTGATTGCTGTTACTGCCATAGTTGTTGTTTTGTTTGACTGGTTATATATATATAGTAAAGAACTGTTATTCCTATTTCCCACATCTTTGCCTAAAGGCCCTTGATTTCAAAATTATAATAACTCAGACGGAAAGGGGTTATATCTGCCACTTCAAGGGAGGCTTCTGCCTTCCTTAGCAGACACCTGTCTTTCAAAACCGAGACAACATTTTACCATTCTACTGTTTTCTGTACGGCATCATTTTCTATTGAACCGATTTTGGAGGTGAAAATATGAAAATCTTGAGTGATATTGAAATAGCGAGAAAGGACTAAAAGTATTACATTGCAATTTGTGAGTTAATTTTTTAATTTATGTATTCTTTAAGTAGAAATGGGGCAAAAGGCTTTGTTAGGAGAAATAAACATTATGTGAAAGTGTAGGTCAAAATACATCCAATGCAGGAAATATACATTCTCTTGAAAAATTCTTCTATTTGTAAAAATATCCAGCTGTGCAAATAGTCCGATGATCTGTTCAGACATATCATTTGTTTTTACCTCCATACGAAGAATTGCTATGCTTATCATCTCTCTATAGAAAAGTTCAGTTAAAAAGGAAAACAATTCTGTTTTCTGAATTTGTGCAAAATGTGGTGATTTTGATTTTTTAATTTAATTTGTAAAGTAGCTTATTCATGTTGATCTATATTTAAATCCTACAAATAGGAAAAATCAAATACACAAAAATCAATCCTAAGGACTGAATTACTTTGCTAAAGTGCAACTCCCTCTCTATCGACATATCCATAACAGAGTACATAATTTTAATACAATATAGTCATAATGTGCAAATGGTGTTTATGGAAAATGCAAATGTAAATGTATAACAGTGGTTTTGTTGAACAAATATCAGTTAACTTGTTTTTAATGTTACTGCATAATATTAAAAAATTAAAAACGGGAAATATAACAAGTAAAAGGTGTTCCCAATCTAATTACGTATTCTTAGGTTTCTAAATCTGCACACATTTCCTTCATCGTGAAAATATTAAAATGAAAATAGTGGTCTAATATAATATGTGCTGGGCAGCAATGAAAAATAAAGGAATAGAAGTGTTTACCAATACTTCCACAGAAGTGTCTGTATTTAATCCCAAATGAATTAATCTCTACAAATTTGTCCAGCCAAATACAAATTTCTAATTTCTGAGCCAAATAAATTACTTTAGTTTTTATATCCCTTGAGGATAGGAGTTGCAAACTCTCTAGAAATACTGGTATTTTTGTTGGGAAATTCCTGCCTGTTAGTTTCATTTGTTTCATTTGAGATTCTGCATATGGAAAAAAAAAATTCTTCATGACCTCCAAGATTTAGGAGAGCAAAACTCTGCTATGCTAATGCTTGCTTGTCTCTGGGAAAAAAATATGGGTTTGCATTTTTTTCCTATTCTTTTTCCAACATTAGGATTCTCCTTCTTTTCTTCTGTCAATTTTCTTCTGGTGAGGGATGCTGCTGAGAGCTTACAGGGACCTGCTACAGCAGTGTCCTCCCAGACCCCCGTCTCATTTGCACCTTTGATGGTGGAAGCCTCCAAAGACCATGTCTCCCTGAATTTTGTGGCCTTCCTACCCTTTGCTAAGCCTGCTTTTACTTTCCCCAAGTCCTGTTTAGCCAAGTGATTGTTATTTCCATTCTTTATAATATCTGCCACCAATTTACTGGTATTGGCACTTGAGTTGTTCATAATTCCCTCAATGTATCCTTGGGCTCGTTTTAAATAATGATGTCATTATATGGAAATAATAGTGGTGTTTTCCTCATTAAACCTGCCCTTTCAGTCCAGAGGGCATCTAAGTTATCTGTTGACATGATGGCTGTGTTATTGCAACATAAAATGGTATACTACAATAAAAATCAAAACATAAAGTATACATGGCCTATAACATGCATAAATGTATGATTGAATATGTATTTTCTCTAATAGCAAGATCTATTCTAATGTTCAGGCTGAATTTGTACTTTGCTACTTCTGTTTCACAGCCACTGTGAAATCTTGGTGGGGGAGTGTTCCTCCCCTTTACTTCTTAGACTTCCAGTTTGTGTGTAAAAGAATTTGACTAGAACTCTATTTTTTAAGCAAGTGTTACCATTTGTTTCCCTCTTGAACCAAAGAAATGCTCATCTGACTCAGGAAGGTGGAATGTGCTCCAACATTGTCTATGTGAGCAAATCCTTTCAGTGTAGCAACAGTCAAACAAAATTCTCCAGTGTATGTAGCCTTCAACAGGTGGGTAACACTAAATGCACTTATACGTGTTTTGAAGCAGAGTATGTATTTTGTTGTACAAGGACAGTAGTAATTTGTTCCCTACTTTAAAATGAAAGCAATAATATTTCCAATCTCACCAAGCTTTTATGTCACAGTAAATGAATGAATGTTTAATGCACTCAGATGCTATAGTAAAATATTCTCACCGTCTGGCCGCAAATAACCTGACTTGGAAAATATAATTTGCTAATTAAGTGAAATGATACTTCCCCTAGGAAATTTGTAGAGCGAATTTTCCTTGATGCCACTGTGTGGCAAAAAGTGCTGATCTCTTGCCCATGGTTTTCTACTTCATTAAAAGAAAGAATCATAAAGTACATGGTCAGACCGAGAACTTTGGGAGGGACTTCTGGATGTAAATATCTCCAGTACTGACAGTCTTAAATCTCTGTAGTGGTTTTAACTGCAATAGAGTTAATTTTCTTCAGAATAGCTTACATGGTGCTGTGTTTTGGATCTGTGACCAAAACTGTTGATAATACAAGGGGTTTTAGCTGTTGCTGAGCACAGCCAATACAGAGTCAAGGGCTTTTCTGCTTTTCACACCTCCCTGAAAGTGAGCAGGCTCAGTGGACACAGCCAGGGAGGGGACACAGCCAGGACAGCTGCCCCAAGTGATCAAAGGGATATTCCATACCATATGACATCATGCTCAGTATATAAAGTGGGTGGAAGAAGGAGGAAGAGAGGGCGTTTGGAGTGATGGTTATGTTCCCAGTTATGTGTGATGGGGCCCTGCTCTCCAGGGGATGGCTGAACACCTGCCTGCACATGGGAAGAGGTGAATTAATTCCTTATTTTGCTTTGCTTGTGTGCAGGGCTTTTCATTTCCCTATTAAGTTTTCTTTTTCTCAATCCACTAGTTTTCACACTCCTGCCCTTCTGATTCTCTCCTTGGTCCCACTTCTGCAGGGGTGGTGGGTGAACAAGCATAGGGCTGAGAAGTCTGCAAGGGTTAAACAAAGATGGTCTATTTAAAAGAAAGTGAGGAACTGAAAAACTAATTTGCACTACTTCTTTGACATTACAGTGCTCCTATTGAGTTTATAGGGTTTTTTTTTGTCAGCAGTTATTCTGTTGAAATACTGAGAAAATAATCTATGATATTTTTTAAAGGCTTATTTTATTTGTCATCCACAACCATGTCTTAGGGGATTCACACAAAATTGCTGTAGGTCAACTTTTTAAGGAAAGCCATTCTTACAATGTTGCTCATGGGAAAGGTAGCAAATATTGGTAGAATCAAATGTCAGAGGTTAGTCCTGAGCAAAGTTTTTTTTTTTAATCTGTCCTCAGAGATAACGAAAGCCCAGATCTGTTTCAGTGACACATAAACTGAAAGTAAAATTGTGAATAAGGAATTTGAAATGTAATTTAAACTTCTTTAAATCTTATAGTTTACAATAAGGCCTCTCCAGATACTCAGTGTTTTGGATTCTGAAGTCTTTTTTTAATGCTAGAAGTTTAGATAAAAGATTCCCTTCCAAAGAATAGGCTTATTTCTCTTCATGAACTATACAGCATTGGACACTGTACAAAGTGTAGCTTCTCTATAAATAACAGCAATGAAAGCTAGAGTCCTTTTCTTGCTGAAAAAGAATAATTCACATCCATGATAAAAGCAAGCATGAGTTGTATCATTTGAGTTGTATTCAGCGGACAGAGGAAATTTTTAATTCTATTGTATTAAGCACTGATTGATCTGATTTTGAATTCTGCAGAGTTTTGATGGGCTGTTTTCAAGAATAGTTAACTCTTACTGTGACAAGAAATTGCTCCAAGGATTACCAAAATAAAGAAGAGTGTATACAATAAAAGGAAAATAGGCGGGCATTCTTTAATTAATCCAATATGTTGGAGAGAGTCTTGGCTATTTTTTATATGTCGAATGGAGCATGGTTCAATGGGGCAATGTGATGCACTCTCCAGGGAGGAAGATCAAAGTCATGTTGGCAGGAAAAAAGGTGGATAGAAATTGATAGCAACTAAGTTCTGTTTGGGAACTGGAAGGAAACATCTAGAAAGTAGAGCAGTATGTTTCTCCAGATTCAGTTAAATTAAAAGGTCATGGAGAAGTGGGGATACAAATATGCTACTAGCAAGAATTTCTCTTGCTTCTTTCCAGTCCCGTGAGATAATTTTCTCTCTCATGGAAGATATTTGTAGAGTTCTATAAACTATGAACACCTGCGACCTTGCAAAGCTTTGTTTATAGTATAGTAGAAAACTATTTTGACAATGAATGTTTAAGGATTTTAGCCAATAAATTTATTCTTCTACCTTTAACTTCAGGTAAGTAAAAAAAAAATTTCTTGTGAGACAATAATTACTATGGTTTTTAATGTAGAAATATTTTTTAGAGTCTTACTGGCTTTACATGTTATGGTGTAGTGAAAACAATGCAGATATAAATACTATAGAACTTAACAGGTTCTCAGGCTTGGAAGAGCTTTTAACACTTCAGGTACTGTGGGAATGTAAGAATGTTTCACTTGTCAAAAAAAAAATTATTATTTTTGTTTTCAATGTTACTGTTACAGACAGATGTTGTGTCTCTTTTTTAGCGGTTTTCTCTATGCAATCAAGAAATCATTGTATCTAAATATTGGCTGCATGGGTTGAGTTCATGACAAAAATTATCCCACGACAGAGAGGTCACTTACCAATTGCCACCATGGGCAAACAGGACTCAACTTGGGAAAATGAGTTTAGTTTAGTTTATTGCCCCTTAAATGTAGAGTGGGATGATGAGAAACAAAGGCAAAAGCTAAAATTACTTTCCCCCACAACCCTCTTCACAGGCTGAACTTCATTCCTTCCCACACAACTCCTCTACTTTCTTCCATCCAAATGGAGCAGCAGAATCGGGAATAGGGGGATCCGATCAGTCAACAACAGTTGCTCTTTGCTGCCCTTCCTGCCTACAGTTCTTCCCAGCTCAAATGTGGACCTTCTCCATGAGACAGAGTTTGGGAAAAGACTCCTGGCATAGGCCCTTCATGGGCCACAGTTCCTGCCAGAAAAGCTGTTCCTGCCTGAGATTCTCTCCATGGGCTGCAGTTGCTGTCAGGGGGCTGAAATTACAGTCAGGAGCACGTTCTGCACATGTCTCAGCTTCCTTCAGGAAGTATCCACCTGCTCCTGTGAAGGGTTCCTCAAGGGCTGGAGCACATACATCTGCTGCTCCCCAGGCAGCAGGGAAATTTCTGCTCCTATGCTGGAAGCACCTCTGCCATCTCTTTTTCTACCACGTTGGTGTCCACACAGCTGTTTTCCCACACTTCTTGTCCTCACTGCTGTAAAGTCTTTTGCCTTTTCTTGACTATGTCTTCCCAGATGTGCCACCATTCAAGGCTGACAGGCTCAGCTGTGTCCTGCAGTGGGTTTGCTTAGATGGCTGGCACGGACCAGCCCTTGGACTCTTTTCACAGAAGCTAGTTCTGCCACCTTTTGCTGCCAGCCAGCTCTTTCAAATCTACATCCAACACATAAGTGTATTTATGGTTTTTTTCCCCTAAATAATCTTGATAGTTTATTCTTAAAATAAAAGATGTATTTCTTACTGATGAATTAATATCAAAATAGAGATAAAGCTAAATTACTTCTGTGAGGCAGCTCATACTCGTAAACTATGGGTGCAGGTGTCTGTTAGATATGGCCCCACTACTGATGTTAAGAAAATAACAGTTTGATTTGAACAATGTGGAAATTCTGTTGAGAAAGTAAGTCTGAGCTGAAAATTGGACACAGAACTAAATCTAAATTCTGTCAAACTGTTTATGATTACTACCTGTCTAAGTTCCTCTTTGGATAAATCTATATCAAAAAAGACAACACTGACGGATTTCTTTTTGATGAATTTGCTAATGTGTCTGTGATTTTGAAAAGAATTATATGTTCATTTTAATAGTAAATCCCACCACTAAGAATGATTTGTTTTGAACAAAGTAAAATTTAAACAAACACAATTTATATGACACAATTTCAATAAGATTTAGTATAGATTTCTAAAAGTTAGTGGATTCCAGTTTGAGAAGGCAAACTTTACCTTTTAGAGTATGTGTTTCCTGTTGATAGCACACAGTCAGCTCCTGCAGAAGTAGACCCTGCATTGCCACACAAAACCCAGTAATGATCAAAAGACATTGCCACTGTGAAGGTCCTGCCAATGTGGGGATGTATCTTGCAGGCTCACTCTGCCACCTTTCCTTTCATGAGCTCCCAATGTAACCAGATTTTTCAACAACCAAAGAAGTACGGAGAACTGCTTTACATCAGTAGCTCTTCCCCAAGGCCAGCAATGTCACTGAGCCACAGTGGCTGCTTATTTACATGATAACGAGCTCACCTTGGAAGGGCAAGAGTAGCTAATCACAAACATGTAATTTGGGTCTTCTGACTCCCCTCCTTACCCCTAGCTATTGGATCCAAGTGTTTCCTTCACATGAACAGAAGAACAGCCTGTTTTTCGAGTCAGGTTCCTTTGTTGAAACAATGCAAAGTGAATTTCAGTCCTAGAAAATCAGTTCGTAGTTAGAGTTCAATAATTCCATGGCATTACTGTATTTGAAATGGCTAAAATTTTTCCACTGCATTCTGACATTTAGTGGTATATGAAAGTAAAAAGCCCTATTATCTCCCACTGGAGAATAATCTGCTCTCAGAAAATGGGCAAACACTAATGCTGGGAAAAAATTGTTAAACAATTCAAATACTTCTAGTTTGCACTGTTGAAAGAGATATATAGTTCATGTACAGAATGTACTTCTACAGTTTCGTTTCTTGAGTACATTCTAAAGCATTTTTGTCCTGTGAGTTCAGCAGAAGAGGTAAATGTTTCATAGCTGCAATACGTAGTGTGGGATAGTTAATATTTTGAGACCTTTTTCTTTAAGACTAATTATAGTGCTGCTCATATGCTTCACATATTCTCTTTTTAAACATTAGTTTATGAAATTCAATATTCTAAAATGAATGGTAAAGTTTATAAAATATGATTTATACATTAGACCATGTATTCAGATAGTCTGTGTTGACAGAACTGCCCTGAGCTCTAGGTAGAACAGTAGTTTAAAACAAGCTAGTTTATAAAAGACAAAAGTATTCACTCACATGCCTTTTGCCTACAAATTAGCTTTTTTCTGTAATAAAGATATTAACCCATCCAGACCATTTGATTTTTTTAAGAGCTGGATCTCATCGAGATTTCATTTTATAGATAGCACCTTTGCTCCTGTAGTGTATAGATGATAATGTAATGGTTAAAAAATTACAGGCTTAAGAAAGTCCTTGGTAAAACTTGGCATAAAATATCAATGAAAATGACAGTTGTTCACTTTAGCTCCACACAGTCATGACCATATTAAGCTCCTTTGGGCCAGTGATAATTACCTTTGTTTGCGTTCACACATGTATCTAAATGATGTTAATCAGAGGTGTGAACTGAAGTCACCATGTGAGTGCACTCCCAGTATTTATCTTTTACATATGTTTGTCTTCAGCTGTCAGGGCCTGGAGGGCACAAGCAGACCTGAACTGACCACTCAGCCCTGCTGCCCTCTCCCAGGCTTTGCCTCAGCTCAGCCTTCAGCACCTGGTCCTTTCAAACGCTTCCTTGTGAGGGTACTTATTCTCATCCCTAGCACTGGCCTTGCTTTCTCTGGGTTTATTCTCCAAACGTCTCTTTGTCCCTGTCCCCTGTGCAACATCTGAGCCCCAACTTCAACCCTCTGGACTTGCTTTTGCAAGTTTTTTACTCACTGATGTAAGTCAGAGGCAAACCACCTGCAGTCCACATTTACCTGGTGGATGTGGTGTGATCAGTGAATTTGAGCTTGGTATTGATATTAAAAGCCACACACGTTGACTATTTTAGAACGAAAGATTTTTTTAAATTTTCTGTGTTTATATCTTCATTGTTTTCCTTCCAGTGTTTCTTATGTGCAATTGTCTTTGCATTTTAATGCACTTCTAAGTAGTGCTTTGCCCTTATGCAGAAGCTGTACTTGTGTAAGTTTTTTTTGACCTTGCCTGCTGGTGTGACCCAGCCCCCTGTGGGGCTGGGGCTGCGTAATGCCAATCAATCCCAGCCCCTCCCCTGGATCGAGTTCCCTGAAGAGGCAGAGTCAGAGGGTGGG
This sequence comes from Corvus cornix cornix, assembly GCF_000738735.6. NCBI lineage: Eukaryota > Metazoa > Chordata > Aves > Passeriformes > Corvidae > Corvus > Corvus cornix. Next base: position 14,556,188 of record NC_046332.1, on the reverse strand, counting down.
TCGATGGGCGGCTCAGAAGCCTAAGCTGCACGCCCCCTGGGTGGTGCCTGGGTACAAGCCACTTCCCCTGGTTTGGGAAAATTCTCGGTTACTCGGTTGTTCACTGGTTCTGTTATAACTCCCGCCTCTCGGTTCCCCCCTGCCCAGTGGTTCTTGTTACATTGTATCCTCCCCCTGGCTTGTAACTCATTGGTTGTTTTCCCCTTTCACCGGGGTTTTCAAATTCCCTATAAAACTGAGGACAAGCTTCAGTATCCCATCCCATCACATCCCATCATTCCCATCACATCAGATTCCAGCCTCCCGAGCTTGTTCAGGTTGTGAAACTTCTAACAATAAACTTCTTAGAAGCCAGACCCGAACAGCCTCTCTCTTCCTTTGTCTCTGAGCTAACGTGAGCCAATCCCATCGGTTCCTGCCATGTTTCCTCTGCCGAGAAGCCAGCTAGCTAGGCCAGCAAGCAGCTTTTTTCCTGATGCCGAAGTTGCTTCAGCGGCCCACAGAAGTAGTGCAGCTGGACTGTCTCTGACCTGGGGCATGCCAGAGCTCGTGCTTCGGGCACCAAACGCTACGTTAGGTTGGTGCTCAATCTGGGGCTCACGCGAGTGGATGCCCGCGACGTTGTCGCTGTCGGTGGACAGTGAGAAGAAGCAACTTTGGAGCTTGCTGACACCTCTTGGAGCAGTCTGCTCTGTTTTAGGAGCAGTGCCCTGAGAGAAGACTGCTAACTCCCCCTGATTCTGCACTGAACTGACCTTGGAGAGCAGCCATGCCTAGGAGAACCCCACCTGTGCCTTTTACTTTGTGACTGGACGAATTTGTGCTGATTTCTGAAACTTGTGTGAGTATCCCTGGTCCCTTATACTTTGTTTCTTTTTTCGTTTTGTGGGTGGCGGGCGGAAGAAGTGCTGAGAGAGAGATGGGATCAAAACTCTCTCAGCTCCAAAGAGAGGTTTTCCTCCAAGTTGTGAAATCCCTTCAAGTTAGTGGCTTTAAATTTTCAAAAGGTCTGTTAAAGCAGTTTGTTCTCTGGCTTTTCTTTTACCTTCCTCAAGTATCTCCCACAAATTTAAAATCTCCTGCCTTCTGGCAGGCTGTGGGGGATAAGATTGCTGATTTAAAGTGAAAGGGAGACTCCTCTGGAGAAAAATTTTTTCCCCTCGTTCTAGCCCTTCAGGACTTGCATAAAATGGATCAGAAAGTAAAAGAAAAGCACAAATCCCCTCGCACTTCTTCCCATATCCCTCCTTCCTCCGCTCCTGCTTCTCATCCCACTTCCCTTTCATTGGAAAAACCGAATGGAGTGATATGCCAAGAGGCACAGAGTTGCTACCTTGTCTCTGACTCTTCTTGGTCTTTTCAGCCACCCTGTTGGGGTAGCTCTGGCCAGGCCACCTCAATCTCTTCCCAAACCCCGTATCCCTCGCCCTCTTCCCCAGTTATAAGCCCCAAAAACTGTTCTAAATGCTGTTTGCCATTGTTCCTCCCCCACTCCACATGTCTGAACAATGGCACTGACCGCATGGCACAGTTCACCCCTCCCCCCTCTTCTTCTTCCCACAATCCCTTTCACCCTCCTACCCCCAACCCTTTCCCATCCCTGCCCCCAGGCATGACATCATCGGGTTCCTCCCACACGTCAGGTACTGTCCCCTGCATCGGGAATCCCTGCCCCCTGGTCCTTCAACCCCGCCCCCTGTGGAGGACTTCCTGTCTCCCACGCTCCCTCTTCCGGTTCCCACGGGGCAGAAACTGGAACCAACGCCATCTTGAAATCGGGTCCGGGAGTCCCCTCAGCCCCCTCCTATCCCTTTGCTGCTCCTGTAACATATGATTGAACTGGCAATAATCCCACATGGAAACCCTTTGATTTTGCAGGGCTGAAAGAGCTTTGCAAAGCCCAGAAAGAATTTGGGAGGGAGAGTCAGTATTTTAAGAACCTTCTTAAGATAACTCTCACCAGTACAGTTCTTGTGCCACATGACCTCAAAGCATTTTCTCCTGCTTGCTTTCCCCATCCGAGTTTCAAATGTGGGAAGAAGGTGGGAGAAAGCAACTGGGAGAGGTCCTCCAGATTTTACAGCAGAAACCAAACAATGCGAGGGTTTCTATTGATCACCTTACCGGTGAGGGGTCATTAGCCAAGCCCCAGAATCAGGCTCAAAATACACCTGAGCTGGTCCTGAATGCTGTAAAGCAAGCAGCTGAGCAAGCACTCTTAATGATGCCTCCTAAATTAGCCCCTCAATTGAATTATACTGAGATTCGGCAACTGCAAAATGAGCCATTTATTGATTTTGTGGATAAACTGAGGCTTGTAGCGGAAAGACAAGTGGAAGATCCGAAAATGAGAGAGCATATTATAACGCAAATTGCAAAGACTAATGCCAATGATGCTTGTAAAAGAGTGATTTTGGGTCTTCCATTCGATCCTCCACCAACCTTAAGTCAAATGATTTGTGCTTACACGACATTGGTGCCAATTAACCAGCCAAATTTAAAAATAGGGGAAAACTTAATAGGAACGGCAGCCGCTGCAGATGCAACAGCATCTCAGGACAAAAGAAATGCTAATTGGGTCTGTCACAGGTGTGGCAAACCAGGGCACTTGGCCCAAAACTGCAGAGCTCCGGCTCCAATTAATCAAGGTTCCTGATCTGTCTCCCCAGGGCGAATGCCTGCCGCCGATGGGATGCAGCCAGAAAACTGACAGGACTGTGTGGAGTGGCAGGGCCACGCGGGGGAACAAATCAAGAAACTGCCACCAGGAAAATGGTCACCACGACCTCTGCAACTCAAATGGACTCGGTGACACCCCAGAGAATCATCGTGAGTTGCAAGAATCTGAGAGACTGTATATTGTTTCTGTTAAAAGATGTACATTCACCAGCTGATATTTGTGTTACACCAGAAATTGTTCAAGTGGGGCCACAAGGGTTTGTTACTGTCAATATCCAGTGGGTTAACCCTCCCTATTCTCTTGCTGCTAATCAGGTTGTGGCCCAAGCTATTCTCATGCCCAGTAGTCCGCCACAGGACTACAACCCCTCTGTCTTCTGGGCTGAGGTAGTTGGGAACAACAAACCCATGCTTAGTTGCAAACTGTCTTGCCAAGGCTCGGACATCAGCCTGGCAGGAATGATGGACACGGGAGCAGATGTGACAGGCATTTCTTCCCACAAGTGGCCGTCACACTGGGAGCTGCAGCTGGCAGAAGGTATCGTGACAGGTGTGGCGGGATCTATATCTGCCCAGAGAAGCAAGGCAGTTGTCCCAGTTGAGGGTCCAGAGGGACAGATAGCATCAGTCCGTCCTTTTGTAATTGACTCTGGATTTACATTGTGGGGCAGGGATCTCATGTCCCAGTGGGGGGCTCGAGTCGAAATTCCATCTCAACCCCAGAATTTTTAGTAAAGGCCACTGCGGAGCGCCCCTTCCAGAAATTAAATTGGATCTCTGACGAGCACATCTGGATTGATCAGTGGCCTTTGAAAAATGACAAATTAAAGGCACTCACCACACTTGTGGAGGAGCAATTGAAAAAAGGAAATATCGAACCCTCTAATAGCGCTTGGAATTCCCCGGTATTTGTAATCAAAAAGCTGGGGAAAGACCAGTGGCGCCTCCTACAGGACTTGCGGAAAATAAATTCAGTCATTGAGGACATGGGACCCCTGCAGCCCGGAATGCCTTCACCCTCCATGCTCCCCAGGCAGCGGAGGGTAGCAGTCATTGATATTAAAGACTGTTTCTTCCAGATCCCTCTGCACCCAGACGATGCTCCCAGGTTTGCCTTCTCAGTCCCTTCCATCAACCAAAAGGCTCCCATGCAACGCTACCAGTGGCGAGTTTTGCTGCAAGGCATGAAAAACTCACTCACCATCTGCCAGTGGTATGTAGCTCGTATTCTGTCCCCCATCAGAAAGTTAGCAGCAAAGGCAATAGTGCCTTTAGTCCTATATGGACAATCTTTTGGTGTGTGCTCCTAACCAATCCTATTTAGACTGGACATTGGGGAAGGTAATCAAGGCCTTAGAGGCAAATGGATTTGAAATCCAGGCTGAAAAGGTCCAGAAAACCTCTCCATTTAAATACCTTGGACTGAAAATCCATGAACAGACTGTGGTTCCCCAACAAGTCAAAATTAATGATAACCCTAAGACCTTGCAGGAACTCCACCAGCTCTGCGGGTCCATAAATTGGGTGAGGCCACTCCTAGGGCTGACGACAGAAGATCTCACTCCTCTGTTCAACCTCCTGCAAGGGAAAGATGACCTCACATCACCTAGGCATCTAACAGAGGAGGCGAGACAGTCCATCTGTAAGGTACAGGAAGGGCTGTCATCCTGGCAGGCACACCGCTGCACCCCAGGTCTGCCTTTTCAATTTATTGTGTTAGGGGAAATACCATACCTTCATGGGCTGAGACTTCAATGGGACGAGGTGCAGAGTGATCCCCTCTTAATCATCGAGTGGGTTTTCCTCTTGCACCAGCCGTCCAAAAGTATCACAACGCCACAGGAGCTCATGGCTCAGTTGGTGATGAAAGCTAGATCCCGCCTCCGCACCCTTGCAGGGTGTGACTTTACATGCATCTACCTACCATTGGCAACTGATTCACTTGATAACCTCCCTCAAAACAATGAGCACCTCCAATACGCCCTAGATAGCTACACAGGCCAAATTTCTATACACCATCCACAACACAAACTGTTTATTTCAGTCTTCAAACTGATTCCAAAACAAATTCAAAGCAGAAAACTGTTAAATGCCTTGACAATCTTTTCAGATGCCTCCGGTCGTTCTCGCAAATCTGTCATCACATGGAAGGATTCTCGCACTCAGAAGTGGGAGTCTGATGTGCAGGTAGTTGAAGGATCCCCACAAGTGGCAGATCTTGCAGCTGTAGTCAGAGCATTTAAGCGGTTCACTGAACCATTTAATTTGACAACTGATTGTCCTGGGTTGCAGTGTATTCTATTACCATCCCCATCAGCCGTTGAAATCAGGTGGGGCAGTGTTTCCTTGCCTCCTCCCCCCAGACTATCTTGCTGCTAATGGCCCATCATTGTCCTGCCGCATGACTCAGAGATAACTCCCTCTGGACTATCTTCTGTTAATGAGCCTAATCAACACTTGGCCTCATGACTCATTACCCCATTGTGAGATGCTCCACCCAGAGGGAGGAACCAAGCATCTCATCGTGGATATAAGCTGAGGCTGAACACCAGAGACAAGGCCTTTCCACTGGATTTCCAGAGGACAGGAGCTACACAGCCACCACTGGACCTTCTGAGGAAGAGCAGACCCTTTTTCTACAGGATCACCGCTTCAGAGGACTGCAGCCACCATTCTACCAGACTGCTACCACCACCCTGCCTAACAGGGACTCAGGTTCTATCTTGACTCTGTCAGTTTGAACCAGTGTTTTCTTTTAGTTTTTTTTTCTTTCCTTTTCTTTAACTTCCCCATTAAATTGTTATTCTGACTTGGTGCCTCCCACTGGTTTGTTTTCAAACTAGTACACTGATTCATCCTATGTAGCAGGTGTAGTTTCCAGGGCAGAGAGAGACATACTAAAGGAGGGTGCAAACCCAAAAATTCATAACTTGGTTTCGAAATTGATTCAACTGATCTCCCACTGAAAGCAACCATTCTATGTCATGCATGTGAGATCACACACTGACCTGCCAGGATTTATTGCAGAAGGGAACAGGAGAGCAGATGCCCTAGCTATGCCCATCAAGTTAGCAAATCTGCTTAACAGATTCCAGCAAGCCCAGCTGAGCCATGCAACGTTCCATCAGAATGCTCCAGCTCTCATTCGAATGTTCCACCTCACTAGAGACCAGGCAAAAGCCATTGTGGCGACATGCCCCAACTGCCAGAAACATCATCTTCCATCATTAGGTCAAGGGGTTAACCCCCGAGGCCTAGGCAGTTGTGAGGTATGGCAAACAGATGTCACCCACTTCCCCCAATTTGGCTGCCAGAAATATATTCATGTTTCTGTGGATACCTTTTCTGGTGCAACCTTTGCCTCAGCCCACCGTGGGGAGAGGGCCAAAGATGTCATCAACCACCTAGTACAGGCCTTCACTGTGTTGGGGACACCAAATAAAATAAAAACTGACAATGGCCCTGCATGCACCTCTGCAGAGTTAAAAACATTCATGAGTGAGTGGGGTGTGGATCACATCACTGGCATCCCTCACTCGCCCACAGGCCAAGCCATCATAGAGAGGAAACATCAAACACTAAAAAGACTGCTAGAACAACAAAAAGGCTGCAGTGAGATTGCTGCCCCCATCATAAGACTTTCCAAAGCGTTGTTCACTTTGAACTTTTTAAACTGTTCCTATGAGGAACCTGATCCTCCCATCCTGAGACACTTCACAAACTCTGCCAAACATAAACTGACTGAGAGACCTGAAGTCCTAATAAAAGACCCTGATACTTTACAAATACGTGGCCTGTACCCCCTAGTCACTCGGAGTAGAGGCTACGGGTGTGTTTCCACCCCAGAAGGTCCAAGATGGATCCCTGGAGGCTACGGGTGTGTTTCCACCCCAGAAGGTCCAAGATGGATCCCTGGGAAGTGGATCAAACCCTTTTTGAGACCACCTGCCGATGCCAAGCAAAGGAAAGAAGCTGCCACAGCCTGGAAAAGAAGAAAAACCAACCCACCTGGAAAAAAGACTCCTCCTCCAGGCCTGAAAAACAAACCTTCCACCTCTCAGTCTCCTTAAAATGTGTCTCCCTTCCCAAAATGACCCCTCATTTTGTTTTGAAAGAGGGGGAGTCCAAGGGAGCCATTGTTATTTAAGTTGATTGTATTTGTATTAATTTTGTGTTACACTGTTCCTAAAGTTACCTCCCTTGACAGCGTGATGACATCCTACCTGCTGCTGTCCCACCTGCTGCTGCAGCTCCTCCTCTGCACCGGGAGCTCCAGCAGCTGGATTCCTTCCACTATCAAGGACATTGTATGGGGTTTCTTTACGGAGTTGTTAATTTTATTAGCCATTCCCATTGTTAAGTGTTTGGTTTTGAAATCCCTTAAGCCTTCCCCCTCATTTCAAAGTAATAAAGAAGGGGGAGATGTTGGTGTGACCCAGCCCCCTGCGGGGCTGGGTCTGCGTAATGCCAATCAATCCCAGCCCCTCCCCTGGATCGAGTTTCCCGAAGAGGCAGAGTCAGAGGGTGGGTTGATGGGCGGCTCAGAAGCCTAAGCTGCACGCCCCCTGGGCAGTGCCCGGGTACAAGCCACCTCCCCTGGTTTGGGAAAATTCTCAGTTACTCGGTTGTTTCATTGGTTCTGTTATAACTCCCGCCTCTCGGTTTCCACCCCCTCAGTGGTTCTTGTTACACTGTATCCTCCCCCTGGCTTGTAACTCATTGGTTGTTTTCCCCTTTCACCGGGGTTTTCAAATTCCCTATAAAACTGAGGACAAGCCTCAGTATCCCATCCCATCCCATCCCATCCCGTCCCATCCCATCCCATCATTCCCATCACATCAGATTCCAGCCTTCCGAGCTTGTTCGGGTTGTGAAACTTCTAACAATAAACTTCTTAGAAGCCAGACCTGAACAGCCTCTCTCTTCCTTTGTCTCCGAGCTAACGTGAGCCAATCCCATCGGTTCCTGCCATGTTTCCTCTGCCGAGAAGCCAGCTAGCTAGGCCAGCAAGCAGCTTTTTTCCTGATGCCGAAGTTGCTTCAGCGACCGGCAGAAGCAGCACAGCTGGACTGTCTCTGACCTGGGACATGCCAGAGCTCGTGCTTCAGGCACCAAATGCTGCGTTACTTGCTGGCTTGAGGGTCCTAATTTTGGGAGTACTTAGCTATTTTTCTTTTGTTATCTTTAAAAGCATATATTAAAAAGAAGGAAAAGGGTTGTATTTTTTTGTTTACAATTATTGTCTGAAAATTAAATTTATCATGTACACACAAAAAACCACAGAAGACTTTTCCTCAATTTACTGTACTCTCATCTTCTGTGAGGTAAGACTATGATACCTACTTATATATTGATCTGAAGAAAATGGGGTAATACAGTTCTGTTTTGAAATACATATTGCTTTTCATTGTTACCATAGTGTTTTGGCACTATCTTAATTTCACTGAGTCACTCCAGCAGGTTGACTTCAACGACAGAAGAAAACAAGAAACATGAATGGAAGAATAAATTAAAGCTAAATTATGCAATACAGTATCCTCAAAATATTTTTTGAGGTGTCTTGTCTTGAAAGACAGGTGTCTGCCAAGGAAGGTGGGAACCTCCCTTGGAATGGAGAATATGAACCACTTCCCTCTGAATTATAGTTTTGAAATTAAGGGGCTTTTCAGGCAAAGATATGGGAAAAGGAATAACAGTTCTTTATATATAACAATGCAAACAAGCAACAACGGTAACAGCAACAAACAAGAACAGGAAACCCAATAAACAGTCTCTTTCTGCTCTTTTAGCACTTTCCCCTTCAGTGCAGTTCCGCTCACAGCCGGCAGGGGGCGCTGGTGGCTCCCAGCCAGGCAGGGCGGGTGCGATGGTTCCCCGCGCCTGCAGGGGGCGCTGTGCCGCGAGCTTGGCCGTTTCTCTGCACGTGGGTAATGGCGGCACAGCCGGCAGAAGGGATGGAAAAGGGGCTTCCTTTACAAACCTGCAGGGCAGCCGATCCTGGTGCCCCCTCTTGACAGCAAAAGGAGCTGTAGCAGGGACCTTGGAGTAGCAACCTGGGAAAGCAGGGATGAGCGAAATCCCGGGGTGGTAGACAAGATGTATCAGAAACTCAGCAGCTGTAGTTGGAACTGCGGGGCATCCTGGCAGGCAGGGAGTGTGGGGGCTGCAGTGTAGCAAAAGACCTGATGCAGTGACAGAGGAATGGCGGGGGCTGGGAAGTGACTGCCCGGCTCCTGAACATGGCAGGGAGAGGCTGCCTTGGAGGGGAAAGGGGCTTGGGGATCCTGGGGTTTCCCCTGAGGCACCTGAGCAGATGGTGAAAGTCCTTTTTTTAGTGAGGTTGGGTGTTAATGAGGTCCCAGTTCAGTGGCTGCTCTCATGAGCAAAGGCTCACCCACGGCAGAAGAAGCAGGACTGGGCTGGGCTCTGGTAGTGGCAGCAAATTCCTCCCCACCAGGCAGCAGCTCAACCGATCTCCTCTGAATGCTCAGAGAGCAAGAGCTAGCAGCTGCCCCAGCCCCCTTTTCCCCAGCCCAATTTTCCCCAATGTCTTTGCCCCTTCAAGAGAAACCTTCAGAGAGTAGCCGGCCGCACCCTTCCCAGGGCAACTTCTTTTGTCTCTCTTAAGTACCTGGTCGTTATTTTATCTTAGCAACAAAAATGGAAGAAAATTCTCTAAGAGAAAGAAAACAAAAGGAAAAACCATAACCTCCAATGACTGGAGAACCAGGGTGAAAAATATAAATATATTAATTTCAATTTTTATGAAGTTTAATTGTGCTTGGATAAGGTTCTTAAAGTATGGATTTGTTGTTCAAAAGAGGTAGAATGATTTAATGAATGTTGTCTTAAAAATACTACTTTCTGGAAGTATCACTGAAGTTACTGGCTAAAACAAAACCAGATTATTATATTTTCTATAGTAGAATGTAGTTTCAGAAGAGGTAAACAACTATTTATGGTAGCCATTTTTCAAGACAGAAAATCATGAGATGAGATTACTTTCTAGGTTAGACTTTCAAGTTTTTTCTGGATGTACTCAGGGAAAAAGCAAGAATCATGTATAAGAGTGGTTGCACGGACCTGCAGCTAATACGAATATGTAAATCCAGTGAGGATTTGTAATTCCTTACGAAGTCAAATATTGTTTCATAGTTGAACCCCCAGTACATTTTGAGAACCTATTTGTTTGGAAAAATTTTCAAGACAAATTTTAAATCCACAGTGGCCCTGAAGTGAATCATCCCACTTCTTGTGAAAAATAAGGATTTGAAAAGTCAGGTAAGGTAAGAAAATTACTGTATCAATCAAAAGTGCAAAAGAGTCTTTTAAAAAAAAATAGCATCTTTCTTAAGTATTGGATGTGAAATAACGTGAGGAACATATTGTCAGAAGCCATGATACAGTTAAAAAGATCTAATGTTCTTACATATTCATCATATACTATATAAAATAAGTATTAGCATTTCAGATTGTAAAAACTTTTACTCTTATGTGTGTTTTTATTTGCATCAGAATAATATCCTTTTCTATTTTTTAAAGAAGAAATTCACAGTATTTTAGAAGGGCTTTATATGGATGCTTAGGAAAATTTTTAATGAAAATGGTTAAATTTAACCATGTAAATATGCTACTTGATTATAATGAACATAATTAAATGTGGAAATACCAAGTTCTGAAAATCTCTTAGACATCTTTTATCTGTTTTAACAAAACATCCCAAGCTAAACAGAGCCAGAGCTGATGGCTTCTTGTGCTAGATGTTGCACTGGGCTTCAACCAGGGCAGCAATGTGCTCATTTCAAAGAAGGAATCTCCATCAGGTTTGCTTTGTTTCTCTTCCAGCCACTGAAGCACTATTTAGAGACAGATTTTTTTACTATGTTTCCCTCATTACAGAAGGAGCTAACACAGTTGTTAAAAACCAAGACAAAATATTTAAGAAACTGTTTCATAAAGCAAGTGCAATTTGATACAATTGATGTGTTTGTAGGATAAGCTAACAACCCCAGAATACTAAGGAGATCTGAGAAACAAAAGAAACTAAGAATTTGCTGAAAAGCAGTCTGCCCACAAGATCTGTATAATTTATTTATTGATGTTTGGCTTGTGTGAACAGATATAGGCTATAAAAGATGCACAGAGCCGGGTGTTGAACTTGTCCTATTTCCTTTTTCCAGGACCAGGCCGTTTATCAGAACCAGAACTAACTTCTCGAAATTCACTTGTAGTTTGTCTGTATCACACATGAGCAAAGATAACCCTTTGTAAAGTGCGTCGCTATGCTCTGCAAGCATGAGCATATGAATGCATCACCAATAAAAATGTTTGGTCTTCTTTTTCTCACAGAAAAATTTTATTTATAAACTTCTAAGAGCAATTTTTTCATACTGATCTTTTAAAAATTATGATTGTGACCGGCTACTTTAATTGAAAGTTTGTGATTACCCTTGCTGGTGATTAGCTTTTAGAAGTGGTTATCATTACAGGTGAAAACACACACATTTATTTAAAATGAGAAGCATTTAAAAATAGTGTATAAACAAACTCACATACACTGAGTGTCTAAAATTTATAATATTACGATGTAAATGAGGGAAATTAAACCAGAATCATCCTGCTGATAGGGTAGTGGTCAAGAATTTCAATCATTCATATCCTTTTCATGTAAACTTTCTACTAAAACCTTTTGATAATGCACAATGCTGTAAAATACCAAAGGCTCATCTTGCAACTATTTAATGTTATTAAAAATGTTTCACTACAACAAAATCAAGGCATGAAACATGATAGAAAGGAGCAATCACACTGTAGCATATCAGTTTGCATATGCAAACTCAACCCATGCTGGGGTTATTTAAAAGGCTGGGGTACTGTGAATCCATTCATCCCTCAGAAATCACCCACAAAGTTGTAGCTCTTCTTTGGAACCACTTTCATTCTAGCCAGAAATATTTTCCGGTACTGCAGGATTTTTAGACATACCGTGGAAACAAAGAAATCTATGTCTTTTCTGTCTGCTGTCACATACAATACTGCTGTAAAATGACAAAGCATTCCACATTCATATCATAAGGCTTGCCGTATTTTTTTTTTGACATTCAGAGAAGAATTTTATGTCATGAAATATCACGTTGCATTCATCTTGTTATATCCAAGCATTGAAACTTCATCGAAGTCAACTAAATGTTAGATTTTTATGAAGTTAGTTTTGTCATTAGTGTAACTCTGAACAGATAATCCATTTTAAAAGCCATTTAAACACTGGGGAAAATGGAAAGGTTTTTTGAAATTCGATCTAGCAATTGTATTTCTGCATGGTCCAGCAGAGACACAGACGTTATTTTTCTAAGGCAGTGCAGCTCTTGGCAGATACAAAAGGCCACTTAGTACAAGAGAATCAACAAAAATTTCTTGTACATTCTAATCACAGTATCCTAAAAACACTGTCCAGCACTGTTACCACTGTACTCCATTGCCTTCAAATTATCTTCTGCAATAATAAGAAAATAGAAATTTTTGAGACTATTAAAAGGTCTTTAAACCTGTACATTCACAAACACTGATGAATTCTGCTCTGGTAGCATGCACTGGATAAAGGTCTACATAGGAAGACAACCATTTAATTTGCACTAATAAAATTTTTTGTGTGCCATTCACACCTTTTTCCATAGTGTTTCCATATATATATATTTTTTTTTTTAAGAATTGAATTGATAAACCTATGGTTAGATCAGTTTGTTTACGTGCATATTTTCAGATAGATCAATAAGCAAGAGTTCCTATATTGTGTATTGTTATTGTCTGTTTAATACATTATTATTAATGTGTGAGAGCAAGAGAAGGAGGGACAGGAATGAAGACACTCATGTTTCAGGCACATGGCAATTCTAGCACATTTAGTGCATACTTCTATCACCAGCAAACATTTACATAAATCTTCCATGAATGTTAAACTGACAGAATGTATTTATAACAGGTAGGTGGAAAAGGAGAACGTCAATGACTGCTGGTGAATAAGAACACATTAATCTTTGCCATCAGGCTTTCACTGGGAGACAATGATGAACACCTGCTGGGACATCCAAATCCTTTATAATAGCCTGTCTCCAGCAGACTGGGCGGCATCAGCAGATTCAGTCCCAAAATTTTAGTAAAAGATTTAAAATTTTTTTATAGCAAGTTGAAGAGATGTGTGAGTTCTAGACCAGGTGCAGGGAGCTGGGTGAAGGTTTGGTGACACTGAACTGTGCCATAAATCAAATCCCTCCTGATGGAAGAGAATTTTCTAAAGGTCCTTGCAAGGAGTTTCAAAGATAAACCAAGACTTTTCCTTGAGTTTCGATGCTGCCGGATAGTTGTTTATTAAGTCTTATCAGAGGAACAGAGCCACTAGTGTGACCCAGGTACAGCATAGAGCACAGAAAGTTGGAGTGAAGTCTCTAATTATCAAGATTTACACAGCCTTTTAAAGATAATTTAACCAAGTTATTAAAAATGTATATTATTTTTACTTTCCTACCAATTATTCAGTAACACGGCCAGGAACTGAAGAATTCTTTGTCCAATCATCCCAAATTACTTTTACTGCAGAATATGAAATAGTAGAAGAAGGAGAAGAAGGTTTAGAGAACAACAACAATCCTCCATTTTGATATTTTTTACTCTTACCTATTTACTACAAAGAGAAGCCCAAAATCTCTAAAGTTTTCACCCTGTGGCAATCTTACATAGTAGTCTATCACCTAATTCACACCACTGTATTTTCTAGTTCTTGTCTGATTGTTGGTAATTTTTTCCAAGGTTGGAGGTTAAAACAGTGTTGTTCAGGGGGGTAAGAACCTTTAAAAACAGGCAGAGAAATATTCTCGGCACTCTGGGTTCCTACAGTTTGGAAATACTGATTTGATAGCATTGTACAAAAGGAAGTGAGGTTGTGCATCTGTGCTGTACACAGACCGGGTGATGGAGTAAGATTTTCATGATGTCATGAAGTCAGTGTCCTGCCTTTTCCAGAGGCAATGCAAGTGGAGGGCAGGGAAGCCAGGCTAGGTTTTGCACAGGAATCCTCTATACAGCATGAGAACTCTATAGCACTGACATGCTTGTTTTCAGTTCCCTCCAGTATCAGAGATCATTAAAGGGCAGGTGAGCCAGTCAGGTCTCACTGAAGGAGTATAGCTTGCAGATGTCATTCAAGACTGAGGAAGCTGGATGAAGGTCAAAAGTAGAGGTACTTTTCTCTCCCCTTAATCCCACTGTTTTTTATGGCACACCTTTCCCCCATTACATGCATTCAGGCATGTGCTGTAAAACAGTAGAAAGGTGCCCTCCATATGTTGCATATTCTTGATTATTTTTCTGCCTTTCTTCAGAATATGCATAATGCCTTGTGGGTGGAAAAGCATGGATTTGCTCTTCAATTTCCAAGACAAAGGACTGTTGAGATTAGGGATGAGAAAGCAATCAAATATGCATATACTAATTTTGCTGGAGGGGACTGACTGTCATCCTCACTGGTTATTTATTGCCTGCCCTTTGTGCAAGTGGAACAATAGTGTATTCCTGTAGCGGGTTCAGTTTGTAACCAGGTGGAAACACCAATTTAGTGTAGTGATTTGGTCCAAAACACTCATTACTATTTACCTTCTGTGAGATAAGAATTAGGAGAAAGCAAAGCAGGCACAAAACTTGAAAGAATATAAAGAAGTTTATTAACAGACCTAAAAGAAAGGAAAAAAAAAAATCATACCACACCTTCAGAACACTTCTCCTCCCCCCACCTTTCCCACTTCTCCCACTGTAAAAAGACAACCCTTGAGATGTTCACTCTGTTTACCACTTCCATAATAACCTTGTTCAGTTCATTTAGGGAGAGGAGTCTCTCTTGCTCATGCTATGGAGACATCTCCACAAGAAGTTCTCTCATGGCTTCCGTATCACAAGACAGCCACCCGGGCTGGTTCTCTGCTCGCATGTGAGAGTCCCTTGCCACGACTTACAGCTTTTCCCACAACTGCTTTCAAGGGTCCAATCTTGAGCTACTGGGGTACCATTTTAAGGTTGAGCTGTTCAGAAACAAAGGTTCTCTTCACCTGTCCCTGGGAGCATCTTCATCTCTAAGAATAGAAGCCCTCCTCCTTTCCTGGGAGAAAAGGGTCTTCATCATCTTCATCTCTAAGACTATCTCTGGGAGTATCTCTAGGAACAGAGGTCTTCTCCTTCTGATTGGAGCAAGAGTCCTCATCGCTTCCATCTCTCCCTGTTCAAACTTCTCATCAAATTATAGCTGCCTCAGTATTTGCTTATTCCAGCACAGGTGCTTTTGCTCACAAGTGCAGTTTAAATGCTCCACCCCCCATGCTTTCATGAAATTACAACGGGTACTCTGATATATCATAGTCCATCACCACCATAGCTTTACAACAGAATTTCAGCTTTAAGCATCTCCTCTTTCTCCTCCCTCAGGATTTCAGCTCTTCTTTCTTTACTTAATGTAGCACTTACAGCACTAAAAGGGTTAATCACACCTGGGCCTTGCAGCTGGAATTTCGCTTATCGCTGTTGGTCACATGATCTTTGCTGGACAGCAGGGTGGCTTCAGCTGAATCTTCAGCTGCACTGGAGGGGCGGGGTGCCGGGCTGTGCCATCTGTACATAGCAGGGCTGTGGGGGAGCTGCGGGTGGAACAGGCCACGCGGCTCCAGGATGGCTGTGTCCCGGCCCGGCCCCAGCTGAGCAGGTCCTGGCCTGGACCCGGCAGGGCTTGGCAGGACCTGCTGGGCCCTGTACGGGCCCAGCCCAGTTACCTGTCCCCCGGCTGGAAGCAAGAGAGAGAGCTTCCCAGGGTTTGTCCATTCTTAAATGTGGACCACAGAGGCGGTCAAAATTCTAAGTGGCTTAAAAATTTGTCAATATTCAAACTAGCCAGTTGATAGGTTCTGTCAGGTCATAGAGGAAGCTGTAACCACCTCTTTGCAAAAGACTCACTTCTGGGGTCATGCTTGCTAACCCATGACAATTCCTCTCTAAGAAAATTCAGAGATGGTTTTTTTTACTTCAGAGAATACAGAATATGAGATAATGTTAACAGTTTGGAGCCTCTCAGGAGTTTCTACAGATTCTCAGGACCACCTAAAACTCCAGTTTCAGTAGAACTGAGCTCAATTTCTAGGAGTTATTTGTATCAAAGAAATTTTTTTAAAAATGCAATGGTTTGAAGATTCATAGAAATCCAGAACATGTCACCAAAATAATAAGTAAGAAATAAAATACCTCCGTGTCTTCTCTTGGGATGTCAATTAATTTGGGAGTACTTGTAGATTAGTTTAATGTGGTAAATCAGCCTTGTTGTTGAATCCTTAATAGGACTGTGCATGCAGTACTTTAGCATAGCTGTTATTTGTATATGTTCATCCATAGATAGGATATACTCTCCTTAAGATATATGATCTACCTAAAATATTCGGTAATAACCATACTCAAAAGTTAAAGTTTCACAGATTATTAACACTAAAAATACTTTTGCTTTCTCTATTTTATTTTCCCTAATATCTAATTTCTGAGCAATAATACATTACATACTTTACATGACACATTTTAGTCATTCAATGCAAACAGTGTCACTAAAGAAAAATACAAACAGAAAAATATTGAAGCAGAATACAAATTCAAAAAAATTGTGGCAGCTTTCTCATTATTACCTAGCTTCACACAGCTAATTATTTACACAAAAAATATTGTGTTGACCTATTATATAACTACTTTTTATTGGTCCATTAGTGTTCATTAGCAGTGAGCACACACTTACCTAATTTTCTTTTTTAATACTTTAAAGCCAGTAAAATACTAAGGCCTAGATTACTCTTTTATTTGTGTTAGTAACTTCCAAGTTCTCTCAAACATAATATATTTGTATGTACTATACAAAAACTATAAAAAAATTATGTGAGTTTTCTTGGTAAAGCAACCCAGTGTAAAAGGGATCTGCTAATGAGATTTGTTGCTCATGGAGCATGAACAATCTGGAAGCATTTGAGAGAAATTCAATATTTTAACATTCATTATATTTCATGGACTGCTTTGTCACAAAAGACTTGTAATCATGTAGCTGCCCAGTTTACACAATATTGATATCCATTATGTCCAAGAAGTGCAGTTAAAAATTATGACAATAAATTATCCATTTATTTTAAGCGGACCGTAGTACTTCTTAACATAGTACTTTTGCATAATTTCATTGTAAATATGGGACTTATTGGCATAATGCATTGTGAGTGATAGAAATACAAATTTTTAATTGCAGAAGTGAGAGAAATTCTGGGAGAAAAGTTTGGGAAAGACTGTTATACACAGTGGTATGGATATAACCCCTTGTACAGGAAATATCCATGTTTAAAATGCTATAAATGCAGAGGGATAATGAGAAGAATAATTATTTATATTCCCTGATATACTTCTAGTTCCTGACCCTGCCAGGGACAGGATACAGGGCAGGCCAGACCTTCAGCCTGACCCAGTGTAATTATTTGTGTGTCCTAATTCACCTAGAAAATGTGTTCGTATTTTCCAAAAGACATGTTTGTGTACTAGGAAAAGAAAATAAGATCTAGCAATTTGTTTGACCTGATGTTCTCAATGTATTGAAAATAAGAAACAACTCTTAAAATCAGTAATTCTGCAACAACATAGAAGTGACAAATAGGGCGTAATGACACTTCATAGTTCCTTTGCTTTGGCTGTTTTTCAGGTGTGGATATTTGTTTGGCGTTTTGGGGGGGAGAAAGTATTTTGGGTCTATTTTTTGTTTTGTTTTGTTTGTTTCTATTGTGGGCCATATAAAAGAAGTGAGACTTCCTACAGATGTTTTCAATCTCTAACTTCTTCCTGATTTGCATACAAAGCCTGGTTTTTTTACCAGATCAAAAATGTACTTTCAGAGTGAGACCTGCTTATTATTTCTCCATATTTCCCACGAAATACGCATTTGGTTTGTTATACATAGTTTCAGACTGGTGTCTTGTAAGAAAAAATTTCTTTTTCAAAGTGGCAGTCCTGATACCTGGAGTATCATGTTTGCACTCTGAAGCCCTGATGCACTTGTTTTGATCCTCAGAGTGTAAAAGATCTGTCCACAGTGAAATTTAGTTCTAGAATACTGGACAAATGTGCTGGTGTTGGAAGCAGAGGTATGGTATTTTTCATTAGAAACTAGGAATAAGAACAAAAATCTAATAAGCAAATAAGAACAGAAGATCTGATTGGAAAGTCTGCATTATTTTAAGCCTAATTTTAAAAACTGATCTCTGACTTGCAGGCCTCAGGTCTCTCTGGCTGTAACTCCCTGGGCGAAAACTTAAATTTTATATTCGTATTACTTAAATAGCATAATTTAAAATTGTAACTTATGTTGATTTATGTATTTATTTAAAAATCAGCTCCAATTGGCCTGCACATCTTCAAATCTGATATATTCATATTCTGAAACATTACTCACCTAAGATATCAGCTGCAAACATATTATGTCTGGAGTCACTAGCTTGAAGGAGTCTCCTTAATTCCTTTTTTGGCCCTTTATTATCTCACTCTATAGAGAGCAGATAACTGTACTGTGCTTGCCAGCATCATTATCTCCTGGTGTGGGCTCCAATAACTGAACACTAACATGAATGAGGATTTAACTTTTTCCTTCTTACTCTGTAGTGTAGAAGTCACACAACAGATTAGTCACTTGGGACTTACTAGGTGGATGGATAAATAAGCAAAGAAAAAATACAACTTGCTTCAAAATATTAAATCAGAAGGATTTTCCTTATGAAGTGCAAAGTTAATTCAGTCTTTGACCGCAGTGTTATGTCTGTATTGTAGTTTGGAATGGACTGTGTGCCAGGAGTTTTTGACTGGCTCCATTCACACTTATTTCCTGCTTAGCTACTACCAGGAAATAATGCTTTGTGGAGGGCTGGGAGCCCTTGGCACGAGAGCTCTCTGCACCCCCTTGGAGGAGAGAGGCCTGAGGGCCAGACAACTTTCCCCCGAGATAAGCAACCTTCCTCTGGGTCATGGTGACAAAGTGAACCACCCCCAGCATGCCTTGTTTCTGTATGGTAATAGCCTGTACCCAGTTGGCTAGTTGGTTTCTACCCCACTCCCAGCCTTTCCCATAAAAAGCCCCGCTTCTGCCCTTCGGCAGGGCGTTCTCGTCCCTGGCTTCCCCTTCACAGGGGTTGCTGGACAATAAAAGCTACCTCTGTGGAATAGCCATATGAGGCTCCTGTCTCTCTGTCCCAGAGTTCGCCTTGGGTGATTTCACAAAGAGCTGAATCACAAGAGCTGGAGTCACTTGTAGCTGAGAAATTGCTACACTTGCTGAAAACACTAGCTTCCCAGGGAGGTCTGCCACCGCCCCTGGAAGAGTTGTTCCTTGCAGGACGCTCTCTTTAGGAAGGTTGTGGCACACGGGGTCCTCTACCCCTGGCTCTCTGGAAGCAATAATACTTGGTTGGTGTAAATTAATCAGGCAGCCTGGAACTAAAGGTTTTTTTATTATTATGATATAGACTTTTGAGTCATAATGTTCTCTTGTCTTCATCATATATCTCACACAGCAGATATGGCATGATAATTCTGTACTGTGGGGGTCACGAGGCACTGGCATAGGTGGCCCAGAGAAGTTGTGGATGCCCTATCCCTGGAAGTGTTCAAGGCCAGGTTAGATGGGGTTCTGACCAACATGGTCTAGTGGAAGGTGCCCCTGTCTATGGCAGGGGCGTTGGAATTAGAAGATCTTTAAAGTCCCTTCCAACCCAAACCCTTCTATTACTCCATGATTTTATAACTTTGACTACAAATAAATAGTTGTGTGCAGCCACTAGGTCAAGTCTAAGGAGGATGCCTTAGAAAAAAAAAAGACTGTTTTTAAATAATCCTAATTCAGATCTTAATGGTTATTTTGGCGACTAATAACATCACTAACTCTGAAAGCATTAGGAAAGATCCATGCATCCTCTTCTTCTGGCAATTATCAATGTGAATTGACACAATTTTGAGGTCCAAGTCTATGAGTATTTTCCATGAAATACTGGTCATAAGCACCCTTGCCAATACCTCTCAATCATATTGAAAACCTTTAAAACAGTGAAGCATTAATATTGTGGCAGCGTGCCACTGTGCCACTAAGCTCTTCAGGTCTGAATTTAAAATATGTAAGTGAATAAAAATTCACTGCACACTGTAGCACAAAACAGCCAGAGAGCACTGAAAGAGTCTGTTATGCTCCAGTGAAAAGCACAAGCACATTACATATTGCACTAAGATAAAAAGCCCTATCTCAGAAACTAACATTATTTCTAGAGCTTGTTAAACCAGTGGTTTAAATGGGCAAAGAAGTCTTTTCAAGTTTCAGATAACTCTTCCAAAGTTCTTTGAGAAGTGTTCTAAGAAAACAGCACTAAATCAGTGTTTAGAAGGCAGTTTTTGCTTTCATCACATCAGAAAAATTTCACATTCTGTTTTGTCTTTGGTTCTTGCAATACAATTGAGAAAATAATAAAAGGAGAGAGGAAAGGAGAATAAGTGTCTGTGATCATACTGCAAGATAATTATAGGTCGAAACCTTGCTAAATAATTGTGAACAGGATTGGGAGTTTGGGGAAAGTGTTTTATTGCATACTACTGATTGCCAAAACTATGCAGAAGCAAAGTACTGAAATATCCACCCTCAATATTATTTTGATAAAATAAGAAAATGCAGAAAATCTCATACAGTGTTTGGGGAACAGCTAACACAGAATTACCTGAAACAGTTCCTTTGGATCAAAACTGTAGACAATTCATTTGGGGAAAATTTTTTTTTATGTTTTATCACTATAGCAGAGATCATTTAGGTATGGTATTTTTGTAAAGGGAGTGGGCACTACCAGTTGGATATCAATCTACGAAGTTTCCTTTGCCCTCACAGTGAGGTGATAATGGAGTTTTATTTGACCCTGCCAACCACTCAACCTGTTTGTGCCCTAATACACCTTATAACAAGGACATTTCATATGATTTATTTAAATGACTGCCTATTTAAGAGCATCTTACTGTATGCTATTGTAGCCCATATTTAAGAGATGAAGCCCTGTTTCTGAGGAATCAAACTGAGTAGATAAAATTTGCCTGAGATGTCCTCAATATCATCAAATACCTGCAAATTTTATATTCCATCAGTCTGATTACCCATTTTTAACTAGCAGTATCAGCTAACAGAATTGTTTAAAACTTGTGCTGTTATTTGTACAGTATGAAGGAGTGAGGAGGATGCAATGAATCCATGAAAAGGCAGACCAGCTAAGAATAACTTCCCTTTGAGCCACTTGTGCAACTGCTAGGTTTCACCAGAAGGGAAAAGAGAAGAATTTCTTTTGCTGTGAGGCATAAGGTATTTTTCTCTGAAAAATTAATAAACAGGAGAACACTTCAAGCATGTGCTTTGAGCTGTATATTTTGCTAATTACCCCTGCCTTGCTCAGTTAGAATGATCAGCAGAAATGGGTGAGTACTTTGTTAGCTTTGAGAGCTCCACTAACGACTTTTTCTTTTCCTTCTGTTATCAGCACATCCTTTTATTGCAACACCTCCCAGCTGCTTCTTCCTCCCTTTGTATTCTGGTTTCTGACTCTTTTTTCTTCTGTCTAATTTATTTTGCATAAATCAATCTTGCAAAATTTTGTTAATGGGGAAGGTTGAATTCAGTAGAATCCATTAAAAATAAAACCTTTGGAGATTTCTAGTATGATATAATGCTGTTCTTCTGGAGCAAAGACATAAGGCTAGTTAAAGCATGCATTTTTCTCAGGATGGGACACTCCTTATTGACTAAAGTTGAATATTTAGTGTTGATAGCTTTCAAATTAATTCATCAGACAGTTTCATTTAATATTTTTTCATCCTTTGCCCTGAAGTCAGATTGCGTATATTTTTTTTTCTTATGACTAGTAGCAGTGATTACTGATAAGCTTAAATGAGAAAGTTTGTGGAAAACTGAGGTAAACAAATCTTTTTGAATGTACAATGTCTATGTCAATATGTAAAAATATAGTAGGCATTCATTTTACTAGTAGTTCTGATATTTTTCTAGTATTGATCCAATATGAGAAGAAAGGAAATTATATATTTAGTCTTCAGAGTTGCTGCAAAAGTCTTTTTTCCTCCTCTTTGTCTTTTTTTTTTTTTTGGTAAGTGGTCAATTAAAACCTCCACTCGCTACTTTACAAAGCCATGATTGTCACTGTACCAACACATGCAAATGGTAATTGCCGTTTGTTGGGGTTTCAGTTTAGTCTTAGTTTTTTTTTTCTGTTAAAGGAATTTTCTCCCATATGCATGTTGCTAGGGGACAAATAGCTGTACTTAAGAAAGACAAAAAGGGGGGTGGGGCGGGCCTGGCTACTCCTTTGTCTACACCTGGGTGTGGGGGCAGTTCGCTCTGAGCATCCGGAGAGAGAAGCTGCAGAGAAAGGAGCTGCTGCTTCTTTCTTTTTGGCCGTTCTTTCTTCCTGCTGGAAACAACGCCGGGACCCCAAAAGCCACTTTCCCTGCCCTGCTGGAGACCGGGCTGTGGCTGCCCTGCCCCGCTGCTGCTTCGAGCTTTCGCCACGCTGTAGCCCTGCTCGCCCTGCCTGCCTGGGCCTCCGTGGGGTTCTCCCATCTGGATACATCTCGCCTGCCACCCGGGATTTGCGTTCGTCCCTGCCGCTCCAGCCTGCCGTTCTAGCCTGCCGTTCCAGCCTGCCGTTCCAGCCTGCTGTTCCTGAGAGCCCGGGATTGGCTGCCCAGGGGTTTGTGAAGCCTTTGTCCCATCCCTTCCCAGGATCCCAGGGCACCGGTGCCGCGTGCTCCCCGAGCTCGCTCCGGAGCGCCCCCTGCAGCCGCGGGGGAACCATCGCACCTGCCCTGCTCACCGGGAGCCACCAGCGCCCCTGCCGGCTGCGAGCGGAACTGCACCCGAGGGGAAAGGGCCCGACAGCCGAGAAGGCTGGCACTGGGTTTGTGTTTGCTGTTACTGCCATAGTTGTTGTTGTTTTGTTTGACTGGTTATATACATATATATATATATATATATATATATAGTAAAGAACTGTTATTCCTATTTCCCACATCTTCGCCTAAAGGCCCTTGATTTCAAAATATAATAACTTAGAGGGAAAAGGGGTTATATCTGCCACTTCAAGGGGGGGCTTCTGCCTTCCTTAGCAGACACCTGTCTTTCAAAACCGAGACACCGTTTCATTTGCTGGCTGTACATCAATAAAAATTTAGATTGTTACACTGAGGTAGCACACAGCTTTTTAGAAAATGAGCACTTCTGAACCTACAAGAAAATCCAACTCCCCTTCCCCCCCATTTAAAATGTAGGTCGCTTTATTGTAGAATTATTATTGAAAATGATGAATTTTTTATTCAAAATTATCAGAAGAAGTGATTTGATTAAGTCAGATTATATTGTCACCAGATACTGTGCAATGCAAAAGTACAACTGGATTCAAAAAGGAAAATTCAAAGCAGATACAAGCTTTTAAAAGCAAGGATCTAAATCCTACTTAATGGATGATTGACAGAACGTTCTTAAGAGCTGGTCTAGGATTTAGCCCTTTCCTAAACATCTGCTAGTGGCAACTGTCAGGGTGCAGCTGGAGAGGCAGGAGGATATTTGGGCTGTACCCACATTATTTTCCCAGTGTGGTGCAGTAGAAGTGGATCCACAAACTGAAGCAGCTGATGCTGTGTTACCTAAATGGAACCTGTGAGCATTATTGGGGATTTATGACTGACTCCATTTGGACTACTCCCAAATATGGAATACACTTTGAAATTCAAGGTTCAAAGTGTCTGAAGGAAAGCTGTCCCATAGGACTCTGTTTCCTGATGGTGGGTCTTGTGAAGGCCACCTCCAGAAATGCCAGATGACTATTTACCACCTACCTCATGTGAATGACTTTAGCACTGCCACAGGGACTCATAGGCCTGGTTTCAGTTCGTGCTCCTCTTTCCTCTCATTTCTCTTCCCCCTGTGTCTTGTTCCTTCTCATTTCCAAGTGATGTCATGATGCCTGCAGCCTAAACTGCCTCTGAATTGGTCATTGGTATGAACAAATTCAGTGTTAGGGAAAGTGGAGGGCTTAATACTGCAGCTGCAGCAGCTACCATGTGAGGACATGCCAGAAGTCTCTGTCTCTTTTAGACTGTTTATTCTTTCACACCTTTTTTGAACTCTTTGTCATTGCAATTACATATCTCCAGCTCAACTGAAAGGTTTAGGCCTGATAAAGAAATGTGGACTGATAGCCCAGTGCTGTCTTTGTGATGCTGCACAACCTACAGTGGCTCCAAAATTTTTGGATGCGAAGGGACAAAATAGAGATTGGTATTTATAGCTGATGTCTGAATGTTGTCATGTTTATGTCGAATTTTGGAAATATAAATCCATGTTCAAGAGATTGACCATTGCATGATGCAACACCTTGATTCTCACCAGGAATGGCTTTATTAATGTGGTGTGGGGTAAATCCATCAAGGGCAAAGCTGTGGTTAAGGCTACCAAGCCTGTTCTAAAAATTCTCTTCCTTTGAGCAGAGCAAGTGGGAGACACACCAAAAATATCCAGGCTGAGCTAGGCAGGGGTGGCCAGTGGGTGCCCCAATCCTTTCTGGAGCATCCACCTTGCCTCTACAGCTTTGTAAACCATGTAAACCAGTTGTGACAGACAAACCTCAACATACCAAGGAGATATAATTTAGAACATCTTATAGATACATCCTACTGTTTTCCACATCTCTGACCTCAGCCTCACAGAGAGCACTTGAACAGAGAGTGTAACGTGTGATATTGGGGTCCTGATCACACTGAGTCATGGGGCAGCACCCTGATAATGAAAAAACCTGGCTTAACAGTACTCAAATATTCAAAAAAGTATCTTGATTCCACAAGAATATTCTAGTAGAGAATAAAGGGACCTCTGCATAGCCTTAACGTTTGGCTTTTTCTTAACATAAGCTTTTGGTACAGTGTCTTCTGCAAATGTTTCTAAAGTACCATGTAATGCTGTGCAGAGATGGATAAACTAAATCTGACAAGAGTGCACTCAGGTTTCAGAGAAGTATTACATTCGCACATCGCTCTGCTTGAAATAAGAGTTCTCCTGCATGTTAGGAGTAACTAGTAAACCAGAAAATCAAACTCTTGTCTCTTACATTTTTGATCAGGCAACTTAGATGAAATCAAACTTGTCACCAATATAGTTAAAAATCTTGGATGCTGTAACTCCACAAAAAAGTTGTTTTTTTGCTGTTGCTTTCTTACAAATGTAACCACTATCTTCTAAAAAATTATTTTTTTAAGTTGTCTATAAACAAAAACTTAGTAGATTTTTTCTTTTTCTGATATTCCTTTTATTTGTCATGAAATTACTCATGACAAAAAGAGATATTCCAATGCCCACTTGGACTTTGAAATGAAGCATTCTGGGTTTTTGCCTCATTAAAAAAGTTATTTTTTTTAAGAACAGATGAAAGACCTGATTTTTCAAAACAAATATTTCTTTAGTGAAGTCTAATTAAAAAAAAAAAGAATGACCTAGAGAATTTAGCGATACACTGTTCAAATACCATCTTCCAGTCCTCCCAATATAAAGGCAGTGAAAGATATGCTTTGTTCCCACAGAGGTGGAAGTACTCTTTAACTATTTTATCTTTGAACAAGTATATTCATCTCAGCTGGCATCTAAAGTAGTTTTAGCATCCTCTCAAGATTTGAGGTATTATATCCTGTGCAATTGAAATAAATGTCAAAATATTCATTGACTTTCATAGAAATAAAGCTTGTTTCACATCTTTATTAATCCCTCTGAGATTTTAGCTTTCTTCTCCCATGTCCAACATATTCCCAGGAAGATTTTCCTTCTATTTAAAGGAATTATGATTAGAAATGCAAGTAAATACAAAATTATTTCATTTTGGATATATAGAGGGAAATTGATTGCTCTTCAGAGTGTCAAAACAAGACTTCTGCACTATGTTAACATAGAGTTTAATCAGTGTGTGGGTGATACAGACATCCTGAGCTGTAACTGCATGGAGAAGACTTGAATTCTTATGGAATTAGTGTTTCAATATTAAATCTCTTTTAAACAGAGAAACATCAAGAAAACAGAGAAACAGCTTTAGAAACAATTTATATAGGTAATAAGATGGATTTGACTGATCTCCTTTGAAAGTATGATAAAAAAATTAAAATATATTTAACTTTATCTCCACTTTACTTCCCTGAGTTGTTCTAATAACAGAAATCTTATCCAAATTCCTGACAATTGATTAGTGTGAAATAAAGCACCTTTTCAAAACCCTGTAATATTTTTTATTTTGTACATACATATATACGTATATAAACATATATGTATATATGTATACATGTGCATACATATATATATATATATAAAAATACAAAATCTTAGTGTATTTTTCTGTAGAAGCAAACTTTACACTTCACTCTTGCTTTCTGTAAGCATAACAGTTCATCTCCATCAGACGAACCTGAACTGGATTTAATAAAAGAACAGACGGGTGATGAAGTACATGGATGCGTAGGGGGGAAAGACCCAGGCAAGGGCCCAGTGTGAGCTTTCACCATATTAGACATAAAATGATCGAAGTGTAAGAAAAGCTCAGACAGAAGTGAAGCTCTGGAAAGCCCTGAGAGCCTCTTAGTTATCAAAATAATCAACCACAAGATATAAAAATGCAGGAAGAATTAACTCTGATGGGTCTTTTTGTTTTTTCGTTAGCAACAACATGATGAAGAAGAGGACACGACAGTTTAGTATTTGAGCAGGGATCACCAGTATGTTTTAGCAGAGCTGCATTTGAGAGAGACAGTGAGGCGAAGCAAATGAAATTGAAACCGGAAGCTCACTGTCTCTTGCAGGGCTAAGTATATAAAATATTCTTTTATGTTGACTTTGGTCATAACACCTTTAGCTGAAACAGTCATGGCTGGAGATTTTTCTGTTCTATTTTCCTTTTTTATCCTTTTTATTGTCCTATCAGTATTAATAAATCCTTAGAGATAAGGTTTCAAAGCTTAAAAAAGACCTCCAAACAGTTGATTATTATATAAACCTTGATTAGACCTGTGAGAATGCAAGTGTTACTAGCAAAGTTACTAAGCAAGTTTATTTTGTATTGATGTAATTTCCTATTGACATAATTTTCTATTCAGAAAAATTTACACTATATTCCATTCTTTCCATACCATGAAATGTGTTGATTTTGGCCTGACACAGCTATTAACGCTTGACACTGCAATGCTATACTATGCTAGGCCTGAAGTTATTCAAACTGAGGCTCTCTAATGTCAATATCTATAGAGGTTTGTAGATCCTCATAATTGTTCTACAGATTCTCTGCAAGTGTGTCTTTCTTGACATGAAAGTCCAGAAAAGGCCTTACCAGTTTTGGGTATGACTAAGACTCATGATGGATTTACATATCAGGGTGGGTACGTAGCTCTGAAACACTTTCTGTGTTTGCTCATTTTGTAATCAAATTGGAGTCTTCAAGCCTTACTATATAAATTTTATTTAATTAATTGGTCTTTTCATGTATTCAGATAATTTATTTTCCAATTTACTGAGGTAATTTTTAACTCCAGTCTTGCCTTCTAACATAAAATAATTCCCACTTTGTTATGTTTTGAAAATATATAAAATAGCTGTACAATCATCCAGATAATTAAGAAGGGAAAAGTGAAGTGGTAATGCATCTAAGACAAATCACATCAGAACTGTATTAGGTAAGATCCTCCTTTTTTTATAGTGAACTAACCATAACTGTTCTCTGAATGTACTTTACCAATGACTTTAGCACGTACTTGTTAGTAAATCACCTACAGTGATCTAACCAGATACATTTTTAATTAATCTGTGCTATTTTCTTTTATGCTTCATCGGTGCTATTTTCTTTTATGCTCAAAATCAAAAATCTATTCTTGTTACAAGAATATTTCTGGGAATTTAAACTATTCCCCAAAATGTGATTCCTCTCTTTTCAGCTAAATAAAAGCTACCATTATGTGCTCCTGATTGTTTTAATATCTTTCTGTGTTGACAAGCCGTCTTAAAATTTAGTCTTAATCTAAGATTTCATCAGCCGCTTTTGTGACAAGGTCCAGATGTATGTGTGACATATTTCTCTTGTCTGCACACTATGTAACCTTTCCTTTTCTCACTTGATGGTGTCAGTGACGGTAACTATGTTAGCTCTATGTCAGTAGATGGCCTTTTTAGTGAAGACTGATTTATAAGGAATCAGTACTTCAGCTTTTTGGGGGGTTATCTGTTATTTTCCGTTGGAGTGATTGATGTCTGAATCTTTTCCTTGGTACTTCTCATACTTTCAGCACCTTTGATAGTGTTTAGTTGTTCTTGATACTTCGTTGCTGTGTACCATTGTGAGCCTCGCATTTTATAATTTTACCTCTAAGCTCATATTGCTGTAAGTTTTTGTTTGGCTTTTGATTATTTAGTCAAAAGTGGTGATTAATTAATTTTGATAATTTGCTCTGTAGACTTTTTCTAATAAAACTTAAAACAGTTAAAAATCTTTCATTATCATCAAGTCCTTTTCTCTGTATGAGTCACATACTTAGGAACAGCGTCATCTGCCCAAAATTTCCTGCGATACAGTAGATCACAGATCACCACAATAATAGCAAGTACATTTTTTTTTCTCAGTCATAACCCAGAAAAAGCATTGATAGTTGGACTAAGTGGAGCTATTATCTACAAGATAGCTTTTCCTACACAGCACTAGCATAATTTCAAAATAACTTGTATGTTTCTGTGTAAGTATTCCAGTTACTATCATTCAGTCAGTTCTTTGTTATAAAATCTAATTTATAGTATTGGACTCCTAGTACTTCAAGGTTGCTCTGCAATACTTCTAGGTCTCCATTTTATTTTCATATAATAAACATTAGTAGATCAACTTTCAAATATTTGGAGGTGTTCCTTCTTCTTTTTCATCGCTCTTTAAATTTTGACTTTGTGTTGCTACTTTTTCCAAACCTTTGATGAGGATATTGTAGTTTTACTCTATCTGAGGACCTTTGTTATTTTAAATGATTAACTTAAAGGCCAACTGTTATTTTAAAGGTCAACTTTAACACATCAAACTTTAACACATCATCCAATATGGCCATATATTTATTTGTTTGATGATGTTTCTACACTGTCAGTGAGTAAGGCAGGTACAATGATGAGCCTCTTTTCTGCTTCTACAAAGAATTCATTGTGACTATTAGGCCAGAGTCCTCACATGTAGGAATAACTGCTTAGTTAGCAGCCATCTTTGTATATTTGTTTACAAATACGAGTAAACTCTACAGAAGAAATAAGGAGAGAATGCATGACTGAAAAACACTTTCAATGTTAATTCATTACCTATGCAAAAATTATGAGTCATTTTAGACTCTGGTACAAAGAAAATTTTCAGCTGTGTGAGAGTAGATAATACAGTATTTTTTTGTTCCCCGTGAAAAAAATGAAAGAAAAAACTGTTGAAATGTAAACTACAGCTCTTTAAAACATTAACAGTTCAGGAGTTCAAATAGAAAACGTTGAAAAAGAATGCTTTGATGTCCTGAAGTGCTTAAATTTTAGTAGTTTTTCTATATAAATTGAATCCTATCCAAATTGATATTTTGCGATTGATTTTGAAATTAAAATATTATTCTTCTGCTGGAAAATCTATATGTAAATACTTCTATATATCCTGTATTCTCCTTAAAGGAGTATTAATATCTAAAAGTATCAGGAAAATTTATTACAGTAATTAGCTATTAAGTTTGGATCTAATGGCTGAAACTCAAGGAAGCTGAAAAATAAAGATAAGAAAAACTTCAGTCTGAAGAACCTGAGTGCTTTGCCTTGACAGGCCTTGTTGGGTAGGAATCTGTTGGACAGAACCTGCTTGCTTGCAAGTGTGGTTATCCATTTATTGCCTTGGAAGAGAGACAAGAAAGGACATATGGACATTGTCAATGTAGAGAGAAGAGACTGGGCCTGTGAGGCAGCATTTTGTCTGTGTGGCACTGAACAACCCTGCTGCAGCTCTGGTGTCCTGAGCACGAAATGCCAAGTTTGGAGCATTTGTGTCATTAGAGCTTCAGGCAGGAAAAGGAGTACAGAGAGCCCTCCACAGTTCTCCCTGGGTCTCTGAGAGTGCTAGAAGCCTTGGATTAGCCCTATAGACTGGTGATGCCGGGATGATATTCACAGAATTTCAGAGTGGGTCAGGTTGGAAGGGACAACAGTGAGTCATCTGTCCAACCTGCTCAAATAGGATCATCCCAGAGCATCTGGCACAGGACTGTGTCCAGAGGGTTCTGAAATCTCTCTAGCAAGGGAGACTCCACAATGTCTCTGGGTAATCTATTCCACTACTTGGTCACTGCTCAGGAAAGACCTTCTTCTTCATGTTCAGGTGGAACTTCCCGTGCATCCGTTTCTGCCCATTGCCTCTTGTCCTATTGCTGGGCACCATTGAGCAGAGCCGGGTCCATCTTGGATGGATGTTCTACATCTCTTTTAAACCCTGTTATTTTTTTCAGTGAAATATCTAACATACAGATATTCAAAAATCATAGCCAATATGCAGAAGCTCATAAACTGGGCAATTAAAATATGGAATCTATTTTTTTAGCCAAATATGCAGGTAGGACATGAAGCCTCAGGGCTTTTGTACAGTGTGAAAAAGAAAGGAAAGTGCTGGACCTAAAAAAAGAGGTTTTGGTTTCTCATAAAGAAGATGACAGGCACACTTGTTATATAACAAGTGTGGCTGCCCATGAAAGAACTTATACAGTTGGATAGGTCCAGACTTCGCTCTTGAACTAATCTTAAATGGGCACCCCCAGCCTGCCTCCTCCCCCCCCCCCCCCCCCCCCCCCAATAATGGCTCCCATTTTTGCATGAAAACAGACTCAGACTTTAGGATGGGAAAGATATTTTTGGTTCCAGCAAGCAGAGGAAACTACATTTTTAAGGGGAAGGGAGGAGAAAGAAGCTGTCAGTGGCTCTAAGAGAGGTAGTGTGATCTCACAAGCCATGAAGAACCACCTTGTGAAGGTGGAGAGAGCAGGATTATAGCCATAAGCCCAACTAGAGAAGACAGCCTCATCATAAAGATAACATCTATAGAATTTTCTCCCACATTCCATATAAGTGCTAAGAGCTAAGTAGTAGTCACTGAGCTGCTCAATGCACCACTCCTTAGCATGTGTAGCATCAGCGTAGACTTTTTAGAGGGTGACTTCTGTTTGATATTGCTATTGGACAATATTTGTCAACAGTATAAAAAGCCATCACACTGCTCAAATCAGCACAGATCCACTGAAATAGGCCAGTCAGCCTTCCCGCAGAAGGCAAACTGGAAATTTGTGCCACAACAATGTTAAATGGGTCTTCATGGCTGGGGGCAGATCATATGAACAACTGCTTCCTGAGACAAAAAGGCAGGATGGTTTCAGGGAATTACAGATGCTATGCTCTAATGCAAAGCTATCTGGTCAGTCTGATTGATTCAGCAAACCTGAGACTGAAATCAGGTGCACCCATGCCATCCAATGTAAAATCAGACAATATGGATCTTCATGTATCCGTACCCAACATTCCACATCAAACGCTATATTTTACTTTTTCTTTTTAAAACTGCCGTTACTTTCTGTGCTGAACTGTTATGCTGGAAGACATCTTAACTGAGAAATCCTATTCAGTAGACCATTTAAGTCATTGTTTGTTTCAAATATTTGCCCACAAAATTTAGGGGAAAAAATAAGTATACCTGCAGTACTATTTATGCTTTATTTGATGCTTATTCAACTGAGTCACAGACATCTTTTTTCTCAATATTCTTCCCTCTTTTTTCTTCATGCATTTTCCTGTTCCTCCTTGCTCTTACTACTTTCCTCTTTCCATTCATTTGAAATTTATGTTACGTTTCTGCCTTTTCTATGATTGTTTTTTTATTTACATCCACACATTTTTGTTTCCTCCATATTATTTTATAATGTTATACTGTGAAGGTAATTTCTTGAATTTGTATGAAAAATCTATTCAAAGAAAGAAAGATAAAATGGAAGAAGCCATCAAGCACCTTCCAGGCACTGGCATGATGAGATTATAAAGAACCTTCTTTCCTCAGTTTTGTATTTTTTGTGAAATGGTTTGTTTGATGTTATTTACCCCCTCACCCCTCCATGACAGGGTAAATGGAAAAGTGTAAATTCATTACTGGCAAACATAGGAGTTGTTGAGACACAATATAAAGTTTCCTGTACTATAATACTCTGTTAAAAAAGCATTTGGTATATGATCAGTATTCTTGTGTGTACTGGGGAGAGGGGTCTGAAGTGCAGGAGGGGAGTTGAGCCTAGGGAAGGAGAAGATATGTGTTTTCCCTAAATGTGTAAATGTTTGCTTCTTTCGTTGTTGTTTTTGTTTCCCCATACCCAAAAGAATCATTTTCTATTGATATTACATGGCAAGTTAATATTCCCAAGTCAAGTCTGGTTTGCCTGTGACAGTAACCATTAAGAGATCTTCCTGCCTATATCTCAACACGAGTTTTCTCATTCTCATTTTTCCTCATGTTCTTCCTCATCCTAAGGAGGAGGGACTGGGCAGTGAGCAACTGTGTGGGACCATGGCTGCCAGCTGGGACTAACCCATCATATCATGCAATGAATGTTTTAACATTCCCAGAAATGTCACACAAAATGATGACATAACTGATTATTGAGCACCTGCATTTTCAGGTCTTATGCCATGAAGAGTGGTTTTTTCTTTTTGATTTCTTAATGCGTTTCTTAATCACACATAAGCACTATTATCTAGAAAATTTAAATTGGTTCTGCATTTCTCAGCTAGTGCTCCTGTAGTTATGTTGTGTACATTTTTGAAAAGATGCTGTCCAGTTTCACAGGAACAGTTAGAAGAAATAAAGAAGGATCTTATACTGATGAAATATTCATTGCCACTCAATACCTTTGCTTTGGTTGTCTGTATCGCATTAGCAACTACATGAGAGAAGATTTAAGATGCACTTTTGTGCAATAAGTAATTACAAATGATTAAAGCAGATGAGAGCATAATTCATAAGGCTCACACAGAGCTGGGAGAAACAATTGACAACTTCTTATGAGATATTCTTTTTTCATGATGGTTATTAAGGTTTTACTACCTTCTAAAGCTTCTGTCTCATAGTTGATAATAAACAGTGGTGAACTTCTGAATCCAAATCCTCTGGGCTTGAAGACCTTCCATTATTGAAAGATGGTACTAAAGGTCAAAACTGGCAATTTTCAAGCATTTTATAAAGTTATGTGTCCAACCTTTCCTTGACATGAACTGGGAATTGTGGCTGAGAGCATATTTTACCAAATGACAATGAAATATACAGCCCTAGATTTCTTCAGCAGCTTTGAAATTCCAGGTCATAAAGGGACATTGGTCTTTTGTGGAGCACTGATACTAAGTATTGCATGTGATCAACAGTCATTGGATTTTCATAGGAACCACAGAGAAGTTCTTACTATTCCCCTTTTCTATAATAGATTTACAAATAGCTTTCAAATATTTCTTAAACTTGGACTTAAGAATATATGGGTGTTGCTGCACAGGTTAAGGCCAGGGGTCGCCTTCAAGTGGAAGCACAGCTAAGACACGAGTTTAAGAAGATTTCAACAGGCCTTTGTCTTCCCATACTCCCTTATATTTACTTGGTCTTTCACACAAGGGAGTAAGTGATGACTATTGTATTCGGATACAGGAAGATGTGATCCCTATATGGTGACAAAAAGTGGATTGATCCAAGAAACCGACTACATTAACTGCCATAAGTTTTTCCC
The DNA here is from genome assembly GCF_000738735.6 of Corvus cornix cornix. Taxonomy (NCBI): domain Eukaryota; kingdom Metazoa; phylum Chordata; class Aves; order Passeriformes; family Corvidae; genus Corvus; species Corvus cornix. Next base: position 14,522,567 of record NC_046332.1, on the reverse strand, counting down.
CTGCATCTATGATATTCTTTAAGACTTTCTTACAACAATAACTTGCTTAAAAAAAACAATGAATGTTTTCCATGGTCAACGATCACAAGGAAAAACAAATATCTTTTTCTTCCTGTGAAGTTTGTCTAGATTAGGAGTAAGAATAAAATAAACCTCCAATTGTTTGTCAGATCTTTCTTCAGCTTCAGAGGAGGAATTAGAAATGTAAAATATCTCATTAAAATAGAAATGTCAAGCCTAAGATGAGTTCTGAAGGACAGCAAAAGGTAAAGATCCCTCTTAAATGCCATGGCTCTGCTAGTTCATTAAGTTGGGACTAGAGCTGTTAACTAAGTTGTCAACTGGCACTGAGAAGGAATTACACTGATACAGCACTTTGATATACTCTGGGCTGCAAAGATTTAAATACCATCTTTTTGTACTTAATGAGAATTAGATATTGAACAAAATGTCTCAAAATGTCAGTAGAACATGTGCTGTTGAGAATTTTTTCAGGAGGCAAGTAGAGGGACCAATTAATTGTTCTTATACTATAAAAAGGACCTCTTTAGATGGTTTTTAAGGAGATATAACAAGAAAATGTGGAAAAAACATTGAGGAATCTTCATTTGGATGATCCAAATTACAGGATTCTTCTGTGAGTTAGGAACCCATTCTCTGTTATTTAATTCATCTTAATCAGTCTTTCTATGTTTTAGTTCCTTATGTATACATAATGGCAACAATAGCAGAACTAATTACATAAGCTGTTTCTGGGCTATGAGGTTTTTGATTTAAACAGATTTTTTCCCATTATTAATTTCAATGATGAACTAAATATTTTTATAAAAGAAAATTGCTAGATAAAAACTGTTTTGAGATAATTGAAATTTTATATTTTATTATATTCCACCTGGTTTGTTTTTATTTGATCATTTTGTAAAAAGAATTAATAACAGCCCATTGATCTATTAAGTATTAAAGTTTAAAGTAATAAACTCCCTAATATTTCAAACCCATTTTTCCTTGCAAATTAAATCAAATCAAACCCCATACAATTTTAACACAAACAAAAAATATGTTGAAAAATATTTGCTACATATTTCTTTAGTTTGTCTTTGAGGATATTATGGAAGACAATGTCAAAAGCCTTATTAAAGTCAAGATTGACAACATGCACTTCCTTGTCAGCTGAGCTACTTGTTTCGTTGTAGAAGATTATCAGGTTGGTTAGGATGATTTTGTCTTCATAAATCTATACTGACTATACCTAGGCACCTTCTTTTCCTTCCTACATTTGAGAATGGTTTCCAGGATTATTTCCTCGAGGGAGCAATGTGAGCCTAACTGGCCTGTAGTTCTCTGGATCTTCCATCTTGACATTCTTGAAGGTAGAGCTGACCCTTTCTTTTTTTCATTTGCCAAGATCTTTCAAATGTGATTGACAGCAGCCTTACAGTGTTACCTCCAGCTCCCACAACACTTGTTGGTATACATCAGTTTGATGATCTCAGTGAAGTGAAGAAATGTGCTCTGATAGGAGAAACAAAATACTGACTTTTTCTGTTTTGTAAAATTGAATAGAGGCATGTAAGATAACGATACAGACTGTCATTACTAACATCTTTTAAAACTGATGTTATACTGAGAGAGACCTGTTAGATCTCAGGAACTATATATTCAGACTGACTAGGTGTTCCTTACTTCAATCCTCCACTGAGAGCAAGTGTTCCTCACTGAAGACTTTTCTGGGGGTGTAAGGTACCTAAGATTTCTTGTACCTAAGATTTCTGAATTTCTTTACTTACTAGTAAAGACTGAGACAAATAAAGTATTGAATATGGTTTCTGTGTCTTTTGTCACCAGTTCCTCTGCCCCATTCAGCAGTGGGGCCACAGGTTTCCAAGTCTTTGTTTTGCTACTGATAAACCTGTAGAAACACTTCTTGTTGACCTGCATATTTCCCTTATTACATTTGACTTCAGGTGGCCAGACAGTATCCTTGTTTATTCAAACAGGCTTTCTACTTGTGTTGGTTTAACAAAACCTGGTTTGCAGGGGGCAGGAGAAAAGCTGCTCGAAACTTCTATGTCCGGCACAGAGCCAATTGCTGAAGGCTCTGACGATGGGCAAGTTACTAGCCCAATTAGACAAGTAGGTAATGCCTCTGTGATTACATGTTTAAGAAAGGAAAAACTGCAAGAAGTTATTTTTCTTTCTCCCGAGGGGTAGTGAGGCTGCCACTGGGGTCCATCCCAGCAGCGAGCCCCATCCTGGTGGCACGGGGCCCATCTCCGGGGACCATCCCGGCAGGTGCCAGCAAGGACCAGCTGGCAGCGAGAGACATAGCAAGCAACTCCCCGATGCGGAGCCCAACCTCTCAACTGCAACTTAACAGACACCAACTTTCTTCCAAGTCAGAGAAAAAGGAAAAGTGAGGACATGTGAGGAAAAACAATGTGGCAGCACCAAGGTCAGTGAAAAAAGGAGAGGGAGGAGGTGATCCAAGCGCTGGAGCTGAGATTCTCCTGCAAGCCGTAGTGAGGACTATAATACAACAAACTGTTTCCCTATAATTCATGAGGTGCATGGGGGGTGCAGAGATCCACGCACAGCCCATGAAGAAGAGTACTCACGCTGGAGCGCATGGATGCTGAAAAGCTGTAATCTAGTGAGGAACTTGGATAGAGAGAGAGATGACACTTGCTTTTAGAGATCAAAGAAGAAAGCCTTCCCTTCCAAATTAGAACACCTCATCCATAAAAGACTAAACCTCATGAACTAAAATGACCCGTGCTAGGCAGTTGTGGGAAGACTGCTTCGCCCATGGGAGGGATTTCACACTGCAGCAGGTCTGGGCAGGCTGTTGCTTGTGAAAGTTAAACCACACTCGAAAATTTCACAAAGAACTATCTCCCATGGGAAGGATCCCATGGCACAGCAGAAGAAACTCTTTTCCTTAAACACACTGAAGAAAGATTTTTAAGAAGTGAAATACTGACCAAAACCCCATGTACTGTTGGTGGAAAGAGGGAGGGGCTGGGGAAGAAAGGTGTTCTGAAAGTTTTCTTTGGTTCTTATTATCCTTTTTGCTTTTAATTCTGTCAATAATAAATCTTCTTTATGCTCTTTAAGTTTTGAACCTGTTTTGTCTTAAAGTTTTCCTTTTTCCTCAATAATTCATATTTTAACTTACAAAAATGAAGTTTTCAGTTTCCCCTCCTCTGCTTAGCTATAGCAGAGGAAAATGAGTGAATAGTTTTTTTTGTGAGTGCCTGATGCTTAACCAGCATCGAACTGTGACACTACTACCTTAGGCTTGCTCTACATGGCGTTGGACCATCCTTGGGTGTGGAGGAGGTTATCCTATATCCCTGTTCTCTACTGATGCCTTAGGTTTTAACTTTTATATTTTCAAATCCTGTACTGCCTAGTGTGTAACTCTGAATATTCGTGTGGCCTGTTAGTTACTGTTCTTTCATGCTGGTTAGATATAACAAATCTCTCTAGGTTTGCTCTTCAAGGACACCAGGGCCCAAAATGTGTAAACTAAAAGCCTCTGAAGAGGGGGGCAAACTTGGGGTGATTACCTCATTAACTAAGGCTATAATTGGAGAATTAACCCTGATATGCAAATGGACCAAATTTATAAAAGTGTGAAGAACCCGTGACCCAGGGTCCATCTTGGGTGTAGCCTTTTGACTGCCCAGGATGTACCTTTGAAGGCCTTTCAAATGAATACCTACTTTTATTCTCTTATTCTTATCTAGCCTCTGTTTTTTTAGGTGGCCACCTCATGGCATCGCTACAGAATCATATTCTATGGGGTCTTTCCAAATGTGTCTCTGAACAAGCCAAAAACCATCTCCTCAAATCTGCAGAAATAATGCTTTTTGGTTTTCTTTAACTCCTGAATACTACCATCCCATGGTCACTGAACTCAAGGCTTCCAACCCTAACCCTCAATCCTAGCCACTTCTTTCTTGTTTCTAATTATAAACTCTGGCAGTTCATTGTTACAGTGGGGAAACTGCAACACGCGTATCAGACAACGAGGCCCATGGAAAAGAAATATATATGGACCTATTCTTGACAGATGTTTCAGAGAGATGCTTATTTCCCCAGCCACATGGCTGGCGCTCTGCCAAGGAACTGCGGCAATCATGGGACCCGAGGGTCCTTGCCCACGCAGGGGAACACAAAACAACCAATGGGGAACGAGGCTGACCAGGAGCTAGGGAAACCCCGTGTCTCCCCCCCAGGGCCCCTCTCCCAGGACCACATGGCTGGGGGAGGGCCCCAACAGTTCATCTCTCCTCAAGTGTTTCTTTATGACCTGTGCCTGTCCAGAAGCTGTCATCAATACACTCCTGAAACCTCATTGTTTGCTTGCATCCTGCTGAGTTCCCCCACCACAAGATATCAAGGTGGTTCAAGTCCTCCATAAGGACAAGAGCCTGCAAATGCAAGACTCCCTCCAGTTATCTGTAGAAGGTCTTATCTGCATCTTCTTCCTGTTTAAGCTGTCAGTAGCACACCACTCTTGTGTACGTTGTCTTGTTCTCTAATCGTGACCCCCCCAATCTCAACTATCTCATCACTCCCAGGGTGCATTCCCACTGCTCTCTCACTCACCTAAAGGATGACTTCCTGTAAATCCTAAAATGCCTATACACACCCACTGGCATCAGTCAAATCGTGGTAGCTGCCTGTGATGACAATGAGACAGTATATATGTGATATACAAAGTCACACAAACATTCTGGTGAACAATGAATTGTCTTTACAGGGTAGAACAAGACATCTCCATGCAATCTCTCATGAAGAGATACAAGAAGACAATGTTAGGAGTGTTATTAAATGTTTTTAATACAAAATGTCATCTTGTGTACAGGGCAGTAGAAAGAACCCATTTCGAAACTCACAAATGGGGAACATTCAGTGGAGTATGTGCAGCATTTGTTTTGGGGTGTTTTCCAACATGATGATTCTGAATGTGCATACTTCATGTCTGCTTCTGAAAATGGGAGTAGAGTCAGGCCCAGCACCCGTGGAAAAATTCTGTGAAATAAGCTGAAACCAGATCTAGTGGCTTGTGCAATAAGTTACTGTGAGATTCAACTTACGCACAGCACATACAATCATCATAATTTCACACTTCCTCTTGGTTAAACAGATTCTAATGCTGAAGCACTTTTTATCCTGGTCTTCTTTATTAATCAATTCTGTTTCACTCTCCCCTGTCACAAGGGGTGTAAGTTATTTTCTCAACACTTGTTTACAGTGGTGAATAATTATATCTATTTAATAAAAAGTGAATATTTTCTCTTAGTTCACCTCTCTGTACTGCTATGTCTTACTTTTCTAGCTGATTTCTGCTATTACTGGTAAGTGCAGAGACTAATGTGTAAGTAGTACATAATCATATTGGGCTATTATTATGGATGAATAATGCATAAGTCTAACAACAATATTTTGCTATCATCTCTGAGTAATTAAAAGTGAATAGCTATTGTGGTTGCCAAAATATGTATCTATAGTTTGTTTTTTTAAAACTGTGCTTGTTTTCAACTCTAATTGTTGAAACTGTTTTTTACTGTTTTTCATTAACATATATTTGAATATACCAATATTAGACACAGAGATAAGAACTATGAAGGATTTTATTTCATCAAAACAATAGAAATTAACAGTACCTTTCAACATTTTAAAATCAGCCAAATAATTGAATGCCTATCCCACCAGCTTCAAACAATGATTAAACCTGTTTTGCAAATTCTGTCTAGTAACAGCAGAAAAAATTATAACATATCTCATATCTTCATTTTTCTCCACTTCATGCATTTCACTACTGTAAATACACTAACTGATATAGTAGTGGAAATCAGAAGAGATTTTAAGATATTTTACTGCTGTAATTAATGGAACTTTGCTGTCTGGTGGCCCAGAACAACCTGAAACTCTCCCATACAGTAAAATTATTTAATCTTTTCTTTTTTTTCTCTTTTCCAAAACTCTGAGTGACTACTGAATCACCACTTATCTCTTTTCACCCTCAAAATATTATTATGAATGAAAAGAAGACACAATATGTAAAGCCAAACATTTATTGTTAGTATAGCTGAAATCTTAACGGTTTAGTCAGAGAAATATGAGCAGTCCAGATTTACATCATACTTCCAGTGCTCTGAGCCCTCATGTCTGTAACTTCAGTCTTAACTCTGTAACTTCAGGGGATGAAATTACAGTAGTTTTATTATAGAGATGCTTCTGTCTGTATTAAGGTGCAAATGAGAGCATATCCTGAAGTCAGTAGTATAGATTTTATTTAATGGTAAATTTGACGGGGGAGACAGAGAGAGAGAGAGGGAAAGAAATAGGAAAAAGAGAAGGGTGTGGGGGAGTGAGAGAGGGTGACAGAGAGTTCGTGGTGTCAGTCCTGTGAAATACAGAGTTCAATGGGTTAATGTACATTCAGGTTTACATGGGAATGCCCAGGTACCTCCCCTGGGTGCGTAGGGGGATGCTTTATGCTGTCTCTCACAACACTGTGGATCATGTGCAAGGCCCCAGAAATGAGTCTGAGGGCACTTTGTGGGTCTTTGATGGTTTGTGGCTCCTAAGAAATGACAGCTGCCTCTCATGTCAGTGGAGTTGTAGCCTGTGGTGGTGGATGTTCACCCCCTCTGTCTCATGTGGAACAGAAGCTTTGACAACACACACTCAAAAACTCTTCCTCCCCCTTGGTTGAGGGGACAGTGTGCAAACCTGGCCTTAGCAAATGAGTCTGTGAGATATGGCCTCCCCCAGCCTCGTTTACTTCTCCTTAGAGCTGAGATAATTAGACAATAGCACCACCTTTGTCTTATCTCAATTTCCCATCAGGTGGTTTAACTCACAGTCTTAATTCCCAAAATCCAGGAGGAATAGTTGGGAGTAGGGTGGGCTTTGGTGGTCACAGGTTCTTTATGCAGTTTTTCATAGTGGGCAAAATTCTTTGGTAATCTTAACAGAGTTTAAGGCAATTAGGATTTTTAAATCTTTTCCAGATGACAGAGACAGATGGGGTCTATGCTGAGTTGTCAGCATTTGGAGTCCTCTCCCAAGACCTTCACCATGAGGAATATGATTTTAATGTTGGTAGTTTCTTCTTCTTTGCCCCTTATTCCTCCCTTTTGTCTTTCCTTCATACACCTTTCATTCATCTGGAATTATTTTAGTATGTTTTCTCACACACTTGTACACTTTATTTTTAGTCCAGTGGTCTGCAACTCCATATTAAATTCCAAGTTTTGCATGTTAGATTCTACATTTTTGTCCTCCTTCTTTTGTCTACAAACAGGTTTCTCCAGCTGCACATCTGAATTTTTTTAACTAAGCATGGCTGAATTTATATAGCGAGGGGAAGAGAGAGGACCAGGTACTCACCTCTTCTGATGTCATACCTGTATTCTTCTACATGTATCCTGTGTCCCCACTTCTCCAGGTCTCTGTACTATTAGGTTACAGGACTGCACAAAAGGTCACTCTACTTTTTTACAATTATAATCACTGAGACAGAAAACTTACAGTCTGACACCATTCAGAAAATATTTCTAATTCCCTTAATTCCCATTGACTATTCTCCAATAGCATCTCTGATTTTAACCCAAATCTATGCCCTTAAGCTGTGAAACTTTTATTGTTTAAAATTTCCTATAAAATTGTTTATTGCTCTAAAATGATTTTGCCATAATGAATCTCTGTTATTTTGAGAAAAATTTTACTTAAATATTTCATTGTGTGTCTTTGAAGTATGATTCATAATGTTAAAGTGCATGGAGCTAGAATGCAAGATGCATTCTACATGCAAGAAATTCATAAGAGTAGCCAAAAATACTGAGAAGAACCCTATAAGCAAAATATTTACTGCAGAAATTCATATTAGTGGATACTATTGTCAGAAATCCATTTCATTATTATTCATCTACAATACTTGTCAACAGTGAGTTGAAAATTACCAAGTTTCTGATTTTGCTTTTCACTATCTCTTTTACAAAACCTTCCATGCAAGTTACAGTTGGGAAGTACTATACTTACTGCCTTTTAGAATACAACATACAATGATATCTGAAACCAAAGAAAAATAGTGAATGATTTTGTTTAAATAAAACAAAAGGAATTAACTTGGCAGTAGTTACAGACATAGTCTGATTACTCATATACTATTTAGAAAGCTTCTATTAAAGACAAGAATTTCTATTCTAGGAGCATTAAAAAGATCACCTTAGCTAGCCTTGATCTGACAATAATATTTAGAAAGACGAAAATTCTTAACTGATTAAATGAATATCAACTCTGAAAAATTCTTATACTTTAAAAGTTGTTTTGCTTTAAGCAAGGACAGGAAGTCATTATATCAGTTATAACAAAACTAAATTTTTTAAGCAGTTCATTAAGAAGCCATCACAGCCTTTTGGTATTTTTGAAATATTTCTCTTTATTTTAATGAGCTTGAAACACTATTTCATTGAGGAGAGAACATTTCCTTTAGATACATGACATTAGAAGTTCTCTATTTTCATTAAATTATGCTTGGCTTGGTTTACCACTGCAGTTTTTGTTTGTTTGCCTGGATTGAAAGAACTTTGACTGTCTGTGGTGCCAAAAACTAGAATAAGTTTGCTTATTTGTGGTTTAAAGGCATATATGCATAGGATTAAAGTTGTTCTCATGTGAAGAAATCCATTAACACTCAGAAGTGTGGTAATTAAGAAGGTGAAAAACATGGAACAATTGCAGTAACTAGAAGGGAAGGTTGTGACCTTCTGGCTTTAGGAAGCAATCATTTAGCTCTCTTGCTTTGCACCTTAAAAGCAGTTCTAGGTGGCTAACACATGTTGACTCGCCTAGTTGCTGCAAAAATCTCCTGGATCAATAGTCACTCAAGAATCAATGTTTTCACTGGAGATAAAGGGGTTTGTGGGGCTTGCTTCAAGTGATTTTCATGAGGGAGATTGGTGCAATCAGAAACTTAAACTCATGCTACAGTTCTTGAGCTGTGAAACAGGGGACATGAAAACCTAACGAGAAGTTACTTTCAAGGAATCTATGGAAAGGATAAATTTACAACAGTACTCTAGGAAAAAAACACTATTTAGGTAATGATTAGCCACTTTTGGCTCATCTAGTGGGCTAAAATAAACTAGGGAATATTAGTAATTAGTAGGGATACGTTGGTGGGTTTTGGCAACATTTTAAAGCATAGAAATATGTAGTGCTTTTTAATGTTGAGAAGGACAACCCCTATAATTACCATGAATATTCCCATGAATAAGCAGGACTCCACCCTGATTAAAACTAAGGACCTGGAGAGACTGTTACAAAGTCTCTGTGTATGTTCACAGGGATGGGCCCTGCCTGGTAGATTCAACAATAGGCTTGGGCCCCAGATAAGTAGATGAACTTCTAAGGTGCATTGCACAATGCATTCTTTCTTCTTCACCTGAACAGCTCCCTACATCTCCTAAATCTTCATGTGTGATAGATTTATTTAGCTCATAAAGCTCATGAACTTATCATGATTCATAATTCATTGTAGAAATAAAGTTGCTACTGACATTTAACACTTCAAAGTGTTTTCGCTTAAAGGTCACCTTTACAAGCAAGTACTCTTTTACTTAAGGGAAGCCTTTTAACAAAACAGGTTGGGGGTTTTTTCAGTTTGATAATTCTCATCATAATAGTTCAAACTCCAAAGAATTCTTAAAAGGAGAAGCAGCCTAGGTAGATCAAGTGAGAAATGCTTGATATAATTATTACTGGCATCTAAAATCTTCTCTGGAAGTTTCTGAAAGGTTATGAATGCAAAGCATGAAGATTTCTGATCTCCAAGAGTATGACTTTACAATGCCAGATAAAAAAGTTTATAAGATATCTCAGTTTACAAGATTTGTGCCTCTCAGAACATACAGGACTTTGAAATACATTTTCATAGTCTCTTTCTTCCACAAATTCTAGAGGGACATACAACATGATATTAAGCAGGTTGAATACTATTTTTTTCCACAGTGAGGAAAAAAATCCTGTTAAAATTTAAGCAGAAATGTGGATTTCTCTCAAGTAAGGTGAAAAAATTATTCTTTCAAGGCTGAAGAATGCAACACTAAACCCAAATTCTTGACTAGGCACTGGAAGGAATTGAGTCATGTTCCCAAGAAATACGTTCTTGAGAGATCTTCTCAGAACAAACAGCACAGTTCAAAAAGAACAGGAAGATCACTCCTTACTGTTTTCCTTACTGTTACCTGTGCAAAACTCAGCAGTAGTGTGTGCCTGCATTCCATGACTGCAGTTCTCTGCCTTTACAGTTCATGAGTGCTGTTGTGAGAGGAAATGCAGAGATAGTGAAATGGGGAAAATTAGTCAGTGACTACCAAAAACCTGGAAACTACTGAGGTAACTAGAATACTGTGTGTCCAGGGTTAGTGGGTGTACTGATGACTGCAATAAGAATGATTTAGAGGGTAAAAAACTCCATCTAACTTTGCATCCAACACAGGTAAGATTAATCCAGAAAAACAAAACAAATATTAAAAAAGCAAAAAGTAAAAAAAGAGCAACCCCAAAAAGTAGTCTAATTTGGCTCTGTTTTGAAACCCAAACTGTTGCACACAGGTAAAACCTTACTGAATGAAGGCCTTGTTGCCTTTGTAAAATCATGGCTCAGGCTTGTTACTTTGGCTAAGTAGAAAAAAGGACTGTGGGAAAGATACACATCTGAATTAGGAGTAGAGAAACATGCTGCATGATCATTGTGTGTTCACATCGTGGTGTATGGTGGTTGGTTGAATTATGTTTGTTATGCTTTAAAACTATGTAAACAGATAACTGGATAACTGCTTAAAAAGGCTGGGTTTTTGCAATAAAGCGGCTGTCCTTTGCACCTGCCTGGGGAATCTGCTTCGCTCTTTATGGCAACACAAAACCATTATATAATTGTGCTGGTTTAGCAAAAACCTGGTGTGTGGAGGCAGAGAGAAAAAAAGAAAGAGCTGTTTGAGGCTTCTATGTCCAGCCACAATGGCTGGAGCCTCTGGCGATGGGCAGGTTGCTAGGCCAATCGGACGGGCTGGAAACGCCTCTGTGATGATGTATTTAAGAAAGGAGAAACCGCTTCCCTTTGAGGGGGGTTTTGTGTCCCTTCCCGGAGGGGGCTGCTGGGTTCTGCTGGCGCAGCGGCCGGGGCCAGGCCGCCAAGAGGAGCCACCCCAGAGCCGCGAGCAGTTGTGCAGCCAGAACCCTCCCGAAGCCGTGGCCCGCGCGGTGCCGGTGGGCCCCCTGAGGCTGGCGCGGCTCGCGCGGAGCAGAGCAAAACCACCACGCAGCAGGCAACAAGAGACATGGTGAGTATTTCCTCGATTTGGAGCTTGGATGAGATGAACTGCAACTTACAGACACCAACTTTCTCCGAAGTCAGAGAGAAAGAAAAGTAAGGTCACCTGAAGAAGAAACATGGTGGCACCGCGGTCGGTGGGGGAAGAGGGAGGGAGGAGGCGCTCCAAACGCTGGAGCTGAGGTTCTCCTGCAAGCCTTGGTGAGGACTATAATACAACAAACAGTTTCCCTATAATTCATGAGGTGCATGGCAGGGGGGTGCAGAGATGCAAGTGCAGCCCATGAAGAGGAGTGCTCACACTGGAGTGCATAGATGCTGAGAGGCTTTTCAAGATTGAAGAAGAGAGCCTTTGCTTTCCAGCTGGCACAGCTCATCCTTAAAAGACTAAACCCCATGAACTGTTATGGCCCATGCTGGCAGTTGTGGGAAGACTGCATGACCCATGGGAGGGATTTCGTGTTGCAGCGGGTTTGGGCGGGCTGTTGCTTGTGAAGGTTGAAACCAAGCTAGAAAAGTTCGCAGAGAACTATCTTCCATGGGAAGCATCCCATGGCACAGCAGAAGAAACTCTTTTCCTTAAAGATAAAGAAAGACTCTTAGAAGTGAAATACTGACCAAAACCCCATGTTTGTTTCCTTGCGCGGTTGGTAGAAAGAGGGGGAGGGACTGGAGAAGAAAGGTGTTCTGAAAGTTTTCTTTGGTTCTCATTACCCTTTTTGCTTTTGATTCTGTCAATAATAAATCTTCTTTATGCTCTTTAAGTTTTGAGCCTGTTTTGCCAATAAAGTTTTCCTTTTTCCTCAATAATCCATATTTCAACTTACAAAAATGAAGTTTTCAGTTTCCCCTCCTCTGCTTAGCTATAGCAGAGGAAAATAAGTGAATGATTTTTTGTGGGTGCCTGGTGTTCAACCAGTGTCAAACCGCGACAATAATGAAACCCACAACACAGCAGTATAATAACAATAAGAACTTGCAATTTTGTTATGAGATATTTTGTAGGTGGGTCAGGTACTACCCAAAAATGTGGTGGAAATTGCTCTCACCCAAAAACATGATGGAGGTTGCTTGTAAATGAAAACCAAATTAGTTAAATAATTTGATCTGAAAAGAAATTCTGTAGGACTTAATGTTTTTCTAAAGTGACATCGAGAATTTTTTTACCCATTGTTTTTGCTGGTCACACTCAAAATTTTAAAGTCCTAATTGAAACCCCTTTTCTTTCCTTTTGAAATCATATGGATCAAGCTTTTCTTTCCCCTACCTAGGAGGCTATCAAAACACCCATGAACTGGTGGCTTGTCTTCTTATTCTTCATGGATATTTATTCTTCTTGCAGAGACAAAACTAAGAAAACCTTTTGATGTGGGGATGCTGAATTCAGTCCACTACTTTGGGGTTTGATTAATAATTTATATAATTTTGTAGAGCATCAAAAGGATTGATGGGTAGTGTTGCACTTAAGTGTGACCTTAATCATGGCCATTATTCCTTGCAGGAGTTCACATCTCCCAGGAAATGAAATAACTCCCAAGATGGAAGTACTCTCTTCAAATTTTTACTTTAAAGCTTTTGGATAAAAGGAAAGAGCTGAACTAGCTTTTCCTACTGAGCTAATTTTTCATTTCTGGTTACCTTCACACAGATATACATACAAACCCCAAAGGACATTCTGGTTGACTTGAAAGTAGAGATATTATCTTTCCATTTTCTTTGAAAGTTTGTAGAAATTTGTTGGCTTCATCTGAGCTGAATTTTTGTCATTGTACGAATAAGGGGGAAAAATGCAATAATTTCATGATATTACTCCTAGTTCCTGAAAGTTAATATATCAGTGTCCTTCATGAATTAGATTTTCAACAGTGAGAGCCAACACTTACTGATATCATAATTTTGATCATTTTCTCAATGTGTTTTTCAATGACAGTTCCTCAAGCTTGTCTTTCCTGTGCCTTATAAAGCACTGCAAGCCACTGTTACCTTTTCATCTATCTGTTTACAGCAGAGAGTATAGTGTTGCAGTATACTAGCAACAAAAGTGCCGAAAATGGTGGAAAATGCATTTTTTAGATGATACAAGAGATATATGGACAAATCTGCTTTAACTAGAATTATCTGACTGATAAATATAAGTTAAGACCTAGATGCCCTTTACTTTCTTTTCAATTTAATGCAGAGAAGGGCTTCAAACCTTGTGAGGTATCAAATCAGTCTATAAGATGAAATTCTTACGTTTGGGTTTATTTGATAAATAAATCTCAAACAATCTTAGCTATCTAGAAAGATAGCTAAGCCTTAGCTGGAGTCCTGTGCCAAGGTAAACAACCCTGACCTTCAGTGGCTGTGCACAAAGTTTCAGTAGTGAAATAAGTAGCATTCAGTTCTGAAAAATGGGCGTCTTGGACTTCTCCTCGGTATTGTAGCTATTGCTCTACTCCCTAAAACACAAGGTACTGATTTCTTGGACATATTTCTACAAGCTTTTTTAAAAAAGAAATAACATTCTGATCAAGCAACAAAACAACAAGTGGGACAAGGGTAAGGTATAATTCTCATTCTTTTTTCCCTGCTGAGTTCTTTGGATTGCTAGCAAAACAAGCAAGCAATACATTTCACTGTCAATCACTTGAAAAAGAAATCACCTACATCTTTTCAAGATCTTTCAGTATGCATGCGCAGCTGCTTTTCTTTATTATGTATTTGTTCAAAATATGCTGAACTATTTGAAACAGCTTTGGTAGGAGCACAGAGGGCATAAAAGCAGCATCTTGATGAATTTTTATTTTGCACTGTTTGCTATTCATGTAGAACAATAGAAAAATAGTGTGGAAAGTTTTGAAATTCATGGATGATAAAAAAACTTTCAAAAAAAAGACTTTTTCAGGTCCTCTTGATTTATGAGCCTGGGTTTGTGCCAAGAACAGTAACTAACTGAGATGTTTCAAACACTTAATCACCCATCTTTCTAGTATTGCTGTAGCACCACAAGGCAGAATAGCCTTTTATACCAGTAAGGACTTACAGTAAGACAGTGGACGACCTACTTGACTCTGCAGGGACTTTAACCTCTGAAACAGTATAACCAGATACCAGATGCCAAAACACAGAGCTTACATGAAGCTTACGAAGATCAGGTAGTTACTGCTTTCAGTGTTGTCTATCTTATGTGTTGTCTATCTTCTAGTCCCAGGAAAAAACTGCTGAGTTTCACTTATATTTTCACTTTGTAGATTTTGTTTTTATAATATATCAACTTAAAAGAACTAATAAAAATAATTGTGCATAGACTACTTTAAAATTTAAAAAAAACCCCACAACAACATACTGGAGGGATTGGTTATCCATTTACCATTTTTGGTCCTCTGGAACAAAATATTTGATTCTGAAAATTAGTCTACTTGTACTCTTAACACTTTTTAGTCCACATCAATTTGAATTAATGCAAAACACAACAAGTTGAAGAAGTGACTTTAAGAATTCTGAAATCTGTTTCAATTCTTTTCAATTAATAAAATTAAAAAGTTTTAAAAACATATTTTAATTTAATGCTTTTAATTATTTATATTTATCTTGAAAGCAAAATCCATTCTAGGCTCTTAGAAACAAGAACAGCATATGCTATTTCCTAATTGGTAGAAAAGGTCTAATCCAAATTCTTGAACCAGAAATCAAAGTATCTTAGAAAACCTGAATAGGAAAACTCAAGATACAGTTTAAAAGAAAGTTTTTTATCCTGTGTCAGGGCAGCCTTTTTGCATTATGAAATATTGAAACAATCTTGTGAAACATTTGAGATAATAGATCAACATTCTTATTCCCATTAATCTTCATAGTTTTCCAAAAATACTGTTAGTTTTGTCACAGCAGTGCTAAAGGTTTAAAGCATCCTACATGTTTCTACAGACATTCTTAGAAGCACAGCTGCTGTTTTAACACTGTCTCAATCAATTTCTATGACAGTGCCTTACATTTATCTTTCATTTTATATACTTGAAAGCTGGGGAAAATATACAACTTGATTTTAAGAAAGGTAGATTATTCCAAAGAAACATGTTACCTAAAAAAATGCAACAAATTTTCTCTAGAAAAGGACATAGAGTAGCTCAAATTTACCCAAGCTTAATTTCCCATAAGACCTCATGTGAAATTATTAAAGCAAAATGGAGGATAATGTGATACAGTTTTAGAAGGGTGGGATGGATAAGGCAGGTTTATAAACTGACTAAAATGGTTTCACTGCAAGACAGAGAAGAATAATTGTACTGAAAGATGAATAAGATGGAGAGCTTTATGAGTGGAGTACCACAGACTGCTCCTTAACTGTATTTAATATTTTCATTAATATTTTGGCACACAAGCTGAAAAAAGAATTTAGCAAATGACAAAAATGTATTAAAGTAATTCAGCAAGAAGGGAATAAAATTCATAAAGTAGCAGTCATAGAGACCAATGGCACAAATTTTTCATGTATGGTGCTGTGGTTTCTTCTGAAAGTGATAGGAAGAAAGAGATATTGTTGCATGGCACAGATCGTGGGATTAATTTGTACCTTTTCTAGTAAACTGATGACAAGCAAGACTGATTATACTGATTGTTAGATGGTGCCAGTGCAGACACATTGGTTCTGTCTTTCCATATAATACTGTATAAATGTTCCAGATCACTCAGAGCCAGTTTGGGCATTGTTATGTCTTTCTTGCACACAAAATAATTTCAGCTGAGGAGGATGCGATTGCAGTTTACATATGGGATTGCAGTTCATCTAGCACATAAGAAGAAAATCACATTAATGGCATGAGAAGAAATGGACCAATTTTGCTGTTAAAAAAATAGAGCTGAAATTGGAAGACGAAAGATTTTTTTTTTAATAGGCATGTCTAGGACAAGAAATTGAATAGAAATTTGAAGACTGATCCTGACATTTATGATCAGATGATGAGCTCAATGAAATAATAGAAAATTTCTAGTTCTCTATTTTTCTATGTCATTGGATCTGTAATTTCCATGAGACAATATGACATCATTTGAATCAGATTACATTAAATACTGTAGAAACTTAAAATAACTGAGGGATGAGAACTTTATTGTTTTACAGGTTGAGCCTCCTGAGTACAAACAGAAGGTGAAGAGTAATTTCTGTGATGTGCTAGCTATTCCCACCTACAAAACTGCAGGAATATTGCTTTTAAGTTACTGACCAGATTTCAGTTTTGTTAGAGTTTTGCAGCTTTTTGCTCTGTGGAAAGATTTATTTTTCCATTACTTTTAAATGGAATATTTTTATAATCTTATGATAAAAATATGATATAAAATTAATAAACACTAACAAAGTAATAGAAATTTTCCACTAAAAATTTTTAAAAATTAGGAGAAAGAAATCTATCATGGGTGGATTTGGAAAAGAAAAATCAAACTTATTTCTTTGGAAAACTAATTACTCAAGAGAAAAAAAAAATCACATTAAGTGAACAGGACTCTGGAATTATAAGACTGGAAATGACTAGAAGACACACTAAATCACTTTAAACAGACCAACATATTCTGTATTTTCTTAGATGTGCAAATTGTAAAATAAATTAGGATTTCCTTGCTTTGTGGAAAGGAGAAAAGGTCAACATCATGTTACTTTTAGTTTATTACATTGAAAAAAGAAAAGGAGTATAAGTTACAGTCATCTAGAGAGAAATTATGGCGGTGAGGTCATAAAACTTCACCACACCAAGGAAACAATCCACTTACAGTGCAAAAAAAAAAAAAAAAAAGTAAAAAAAATAGAGCATATGTCTGGAAATTACATTACATTACACCTTCAAATAGCAAATCTGGACCTGTTCGAGCAGTCTGAGTAACTTGTGCAGCCAAAGCTGAAAGATAACCTCTATTGTTGTATCCTGTTTTAATAACAACATTCTTTTTTAGTCTTTTGACCCTTTTGAATTGATGAACTTTCATTTAATTTAGAAGGGCTCACTGGAACTCAGATTTTTCTCAGCTAGTGCCAAAGTGTCTTCCCAAAGCTTTTAACAACTGTATTCTTTTCACCTATGGCTCATTCTGAAGATATTGTGTGTCCCAGAAAACAAAGTTCAACTCTCTGTCTCCCTCTGGAGAAAAGGAGCCAAAAGCTGGCTGAAAAGCAAGAAGAGTTTATTCACTTCTTACTATTTACACAACGTAAGTGTAAGGATGTATTTAATGTCCTCTTTAAAATTACTCACTTAAGCTGGGTTTTCATTTCATTCAGGAGATAAGGTTGCCGCAATGACTCTGAAAATGGAAGCATCACATTATTAATTTAGGAATCAAGGTGAAAGTGCTGGTGACTGTAGCAATAAACATAAGATATGATGTCTCTCTTAAAAGGAAACAAGACAAAAAGGGGAACAAAAGGATTCTCCAATCATTTACGGGATCTATTTATAGTAGGAACCAATTGTTTTCTCTTACTTTCTCTTAATATAGAAGATACTGATATGTGGGAAAAAAAATTTGCCCAGTCACAGTACTTTTCCAGTCTGAATCCAAAATCAATTTGTTGTTACACTCCTTCAGTTCAGTGAAGGTACAGACATTTTAATTTCCGTTTTACAGACAGTGAAGGTGTTGGTTGCCTGTATTGTGTGTAGGTGTCAAGTTTTTGGCAGTGAGATTGTTGCCAGGGAGGCCTGGTTTGGATCAGCAAGGGATGCTGATCACATTTAGGACACACTAGGTTCCAACTGTCTCTGACTGACCCACCATGGGGAACAGCCATGATGGACATGCCCTGGGGACAGCTGGGATGAGGGAGGGCAGCATGGTGTGTTGGTTTTGCATAGATTGGTTTTTGGTAGCAGGGACCCACGGGAGTGGCTTCTATGAGAAACTGCTAAAAGCTTCCACCATGTCTGGCAGAGCCAATCCCTGATGGCTCTGAAGATGGACATACCACTGGCCAGGCTGGGCCAATTAGAGATGGTGGTAACACCTCTGTGATAACATATTTAAGAAGAAAATCAAAACAAAGTGGGGCACCCAGTTTTAATTCCAGCCAGAGAAGAGGAGGAGGTGAGAACATGTGAGGGAAACAACATGGAGACACCAAGGTCAGTGAAGAAGGAGGGGGATGAGGTGCTCCAGGCACCAGAGCTGAGATTCCTCTGCAGGCTGTGGTGAAGACCATGGTGAAGCAGTTGTCCCCCTACAGCCCATGGGGATCCACGGGGGAATGCAGAGAGTCATCCACAGCCCGTGGGGGAGGTGCCCACGCCGGAGTGGGTGGATTCCTGGAGGAGGCTGTGATCCAGTGAAAGACCCAGTGGAGAGAGGGGGCCCCTGCTTCCAGGCTGGAGCAGCCTGTCCTTGGGGCACTGCGCCCTGTGGAAGAGAGACCCATGCCACAGCAGTTTTGGGAGGACTGTTTGCCTATGGGAGGAATTCATGTTGCAGCAGTTTTGGGAGGACTGCTGCTCGTGAGATTGGACCCACGGTGGGGAAGCTCACAGAGAAGTGTCTCCTGTGGGAAGGGACCCCATGGCATAGCAAGGGAAGGACTTCTCTCCCTGAGTAGTGGAAGAAAACCTTGGGTGATGAACCGACCAAAACCCCCACGCCCTGTCTCTCTGCGCTGTCAGTGGGAAAGAGGGAGGGGCTGGCGGAAGAAAAGGGGTTTTTAAGGCCTTATTTTGCTTTTCATTATTCTCCTCTGATTTTGTTAGTAATAAACTCACTTTGTATCTCTTAAGTTGAGCCTGTTTTGCCCTTGGAGTGTTTTCTCCTGGTCCTTATTTCAACTCATGAATTGTTCATTAAATTTTTCTCTTCTCTGCCCAGCTGTAGCAGGGGGGTGAATGAACAGCCTTCATGGGTGCCTGGCGTTTGGCCAGTGTCAAACCATGACACATGGTGAGGGGAACAGTGTGGGAGACAGCCCTGAGATCATTGAGGTGATTGGACATTGGACTGCGCTGCCCAGGGAGGTGATCGAGTGTTTAAGGAAAGACTGGTCGTGGCACTCAGTGCCATGGTCTGGTTGACAAGGTGGTGATTGGCCACAGGTTGGACTCGGTGATCTCAGAGGTCTTGCCAGACTAACTGATTCTGTGATTCTGTGAGGGAACAAGGAGGAGTAGGCAAGGACATGCTCCAGGTGTCCCAGCAGGGATTCCTGTGCAACCTGTGCAGGAGATCAGGGTGGAACACGTATTTCCTTGTATCCCATGGAGAGATTGCAGCAGAGCAGATTTCAGCACCTGTGAAGAACCTCATGCTGAAGCTGGAGCACAAGCAGGAGAACCTGTGGACCATTGACAGTCCATGTTGTAGCAGGCTTATCTTAAAGGACTGCAGCCCATGATAAGGAGCTTCACTGGACCAGAGGAAAGGGGTTCAAAGGAAAGAACAGAGGAAAAGAACAGTACAGACTGACTGCCTATTCCCCATCCCACCTGCACCACTCAGAGGAGGTAGGAGAGGGAGTGAAGTTGAGCCTGGGAAGAGGGTGACGAGGGGAAGGTGGTGTTTTTGTTAATTTTCTTCTTTCCATTCAGGTATATCTTAATTGGCAATAAATTAAGATACTTTTAGAGCTGGGTCTGTTTTGCCCATGACAGGAACTGGTGTATGGTCTGCTTGTATTTGTGTCAGTCCATGAGCTTAATTTTATTTTCTCCTCCTGTCCTACTCCCCGAGGAGTGGGAAGAAGCGAGTGGGCATATAGCATATCTTTCACTACCCTTCTTCAACTGCAGCCAGAAATCACGGCAATAGTTTTTATGTTCCTTTGTACTTAAAAATCAAATCGATTTTCCAAAATAGCCGTTGTATCACACACCACGGGTTTGCATGTCATCTTATGTGGTCTTTCCAGTTATCATCTGAAGCTATTGCAGGTTTTCCAGCCTTTCAGTATTTGCATATTTTTTATCCAAGTACTTTTTTGTGCAAAACCTATAAGTACTTCCTGAATGTCTTGGTTTGAAAGACAGGTGTCTGCCAAGGAAGGCAGGAGTCTCCCTTGAAATGGAAGGAAAAAGAAAATTTTGCATCTCCCTTCCCTCTGAATTATTATAATTTTGAAATTAAGGGGCTTTCAGGCAAAGATATGAGGAACAGGAATAACAGTTCTTTACTATTTTATAGATATATGTATAACCAGTCAAAGAAACAACAATAACTATGGCAGTAACAGCAAACAATCACAAACCCAGTGCCAGCCTCTCTCGGCTGTTGGGCCCTTTCCCCTCAGGTGCAGTTCCGCTTGCAGACGGCAGGGGCACTGGTGGCTCCCGGTGAGCAGGGCAGGTGCGATGGCTCCCCCGTGGCTGCAGGGGGCGCTCTGGAGAGCGCTCGGGGAGCATGCAGCACTGGTGGCCTGGGATCCCGGGGAGGGATGGGACAAAGGCTTCACAAACCGCCTGGGCAGCCGATCCCGGTGTCCGGCCGGACCCTCGGAAACAGCAGGCTGGAACAGCACGGACAAGCACAAATCCTGGGCGGCAGATGAGATGTATCAAAACTCCAGAGCTTCGGTGGAAAACCCCTGGAGGTCTGAGAAGGCGGGGCATACGGGGCTACAACGTAGCGAAGGCTCAAAGCAATGGTGGGGGCAGGGCAGCCCCTGGCTGGCTCCCAGCGGGGCAGGGAAAGGCAGGCTCGGGAATCCCGGGATCTCTCTGGTAGAAGGAAGGCGGCCAAAGAAGCAGCCTCTCTCTCCATCCAAACTGTGGGAACTGGCTGCCCACAAGCCCAGGTGAAAGAGAGCAGCCAGATGCACACCACTCCTGTGGCCAGGTCTTTAGTTTTTCTTAAGCACCCAGTAATTTGTCCCCCTGGCAACATGTATGGCGAAAATTCCTTTAAGAGAAAAAGAAAACAGGAGGAGAACTAAAACCCCAACACTGAAGCAGAGAACAGGATCCACAACATCCTTATACTTAGTTTTGTATAATGTTCAGGATTGTATCTTTTATGGTCCTTTCTTTAGAGATCAGTAAATCTTCAGACTAAAACAGGAGGTGAGAGACACCAGTGTCTGTCATCACCAGTAGATTAAGCAGGACAGAAACTCCAGGCTTCTCATGCTGTGGAGGAATTCACTCCTCACTGAAGTTAGTACTATTTGTAAAATCAGCACAAGACCTTCAGCCTGTTATCAGCAATGTTATTACTATATTTACTGAGTTACATGACTATAGTAGTCAGTGGAATGTTTAATATTAGGATTCCAGCTCCACTTGAGTGTACATCAAACTTGTAAACTCTGATAAAATGATAATAATTTTGGTCATTTGCAGAAGTGAAATTTTGGGTTCTTGGAGCAGTAATTGGCTAACTTTTCAATACCTATGCATTTATTGGAGTCAGGGATTTTAAGAACTACTTTCTCTTACTGAGTTGTTGCTAAATTTATCTTGACCATCACTTTAGCTGGTAAATTTTAGTGCCCCCCAATAAATGTACTTATGTGTGTCTATCCATGTATTGATGCATATTATCTGTGTACTCAAATGTCAGCAAATATCTGCAGAAGACTGATAGCATTTTTCCAGGACAAAGTCACTTTCTTTCCATTTATCCATCTGCTGTAACCAAGAAGTTGCACGTTATAAACTAAAATTTCAGTTTGGTCCTGGTAAGATTGAGAGTAGTTCAAAAGTCTCTGGCATGCTAATTTCTGCAGGCTGATATGTAAAACATGCAGTTAACTAAGCCTGTCATTAAGATTGGCTTTTATTGTTAAATAAGTAGTTTATAATGTGTTAGCTAAGGTGCCTTGCACTTTACCACAAACTTGAAAGGCAGGATATAATAGCAATTCTAATGATACTCTTTACAAATCATGATTAATCTAAATTGAGGTAGCCTCTGGAGTGAGCTCTCTTCCACTTATGTCAGGATTAGATTATAATAATATGTACAAAAATACACGAACTAGTTTATATGCTGTGAACTCCCACTTAATTTGGTCTTTTGGTAACTTGTTTACTCATATGCACTCCTGCTTGCCATATATTATATCCTTCCACACATTAATAAAAATTCCATCAGAATGAACCATTATTTGGAAAACATTTATTTGGTTGTATTTTTCTGCCAGCTTTGTTAATATTATTGAAGCACTAAAAGTTTGTATAGAATGTGGACTCCAGGATTTTTATTAGGGAACATTCAGATATCAGCCTTTTACTTTGTAATGAGGTCTTATTAGACAATGCTATTCACAGATGCATAGAATCATAGAATGGGCAGGAACATCTTTCACCAGATCAGGCTGCTCAGAGCTCCTTCCAACCTGACCTTGAACACTTTCAGGGTAGAGGCACCCACAACTCTGATCAACTTCTTCCAGTGTCTCATCATGTCATGTCATCTCACTGTCAAAAATGTCTTCCCAATGTCCAATCTAAATCTACCCTTTTTCAATTTAAAACTATTGCCACTTTTTTGTTACTACCGGCCCTGTTTAATAGCCCCCAGGTTTCTTATAAGCCCTTTTTAAGTACTGAAAGGTCACAACAAGGTCTCTCCAGAGCTTTCTCTTCTCCCAGCTAAACGACCCCAACTCTCTCAACCTGTCTTCACAGGAGTGCTCCTGCCCTGTGATTGTCTTTGTGGCCTTGTCTGGATGTAGACAAACAGGTCCATGTCTGTCTTCCATTAGGTATCCCAGAGCTGGATTCAACACTTCAGGTGGGCTCTCACAGGAGCAAATAGAGGGGGGGAATCATCTCCCTTGACCTGCTGACAACACCTCTTTTTATGCAGCCCAGGATGTGGTTTGCTTTCTGGACTTCAAATGCAAATTACTAGCTCATGTCCAATTTTCTGTCTACCAATATCCACAAGTCCTTCTCCCATGGGCTGCTCTCAGCCCATTCATCCTTCAGTCTTTGTGGGCGTGGGGGATTGCCTTAACCCAAATGTAGGACATAATGCTTGCCTTATTGAATTTCATGAGGTTTGCATGAGCCCACTGCTCAAATATGTCAAGGTGCCTTGAGGTGGCATCCCTTCCCTCCAGCAAACCAGCTGCAAAACTCAGCTTGGTGTCATCTGCAGACTGGCTGAGGATGTACTCAATCCCACTGGTGAAGATATGAAGTGCTATTGGTCCCAGTATGGACCCTTAAAGGACACCACTCCTTACTGGTTTCCACTTAGACTATCAATCTTTAGAGGCAGCTAGCCAGAGAATTCCTTACATATTAAAGAGTTTTCCCTTCAAATCCATATCTTTTCAATTTAGATACAAGAATATTGTGTGGGACCATGTCAAAGGCCTTGCAGAAATCTATGTAGATCACACCTGACCCTCTTCCCTTGTCCATTGATGCAGTTGCTCCATTGTGGAAGACCACTAGATTAGTCAGGCACAGATTCCTCTTGGTGAAGCCATGTTTCCTGTCTCTAGCCACCTCTCTCTCTCTCATGTGTTTGGACATATTTTCCATGAGGACATGCTTCGTGATCTTAGCAGGCAGACAGCTGAGGCTGACTGAATGAAGCTGATCAAATATACATAAAATGTAATGAGTAGACAGTATGGAATATGGTAGCCGACATTGCAACAAGATTTATTAATTTTTTTGCAAGCTATGTGAAGAATTAGGCTATTTGTGTGATTTTATGTTTGATTTGGATATACATCCTTCTTTCCTGCCCTTTTGATGCAAAAACTGATTTTTAAGCACAATCCTATAATTCAAATGGGATGTGTATAAAATATGTCAGGAACAGATCATGGAACATGTGATATGAAACATGCAACTAATCTGAACTTCATGAAGGATTCTTTAGAGAACCACTGAAACCACTGTTTACTGTATCTGAAAAATTGGTTTACACGTAAGAGTTCTCCAATTTATTCATGGGCAATAGTTTCACTGTCAGTAAAATTAGATTAAGAATAAAAATGCCTTTATAGTCTAATTATATAACTGAATGTTATTGCTCATACTATAGATAAGCAATCACAAAGCACATGCAAGAGAAATTAAGAATTAAGTATTTTTCAGGTGAATAGATTGCAAAGTTGCTACTGCTTGCTATCAAGAGTACAGAGAATAAATTCAACTTTATATTATCACAATAAAAGGAAGAATCAAAGAAAATGTACCTTCAAGGAACTTGTCTCTTGGCAGTAGTTCCATGTTAATGAGTTTATTAGCTTAGGTGCCTTTAGTATTTTGGAGTTGTACCACAGTCTTAACAAACTCAGAGCAGTAAGTGCCTAGAGATTTTATCAAGTGGAAAGAGATTTTCAACAGTTATAATCTTAATGACTGTAGTCATTTTGTGGGAGTGAAGAAAAGGGTGAAAAATATGAATAGAAATTGTTAATTGTATGGTTACTTGATAAATTATATAGGAAAAAAGCTTAGTTACAAAAAAGGAGGAAATACTTGGCATCTAATAAAAATGTTCTCTTTGAAATCCTTTGTTGTATTAGAGTGTGGGATATGCACAAAGTCTGATAATTTTAAATAAATGTGACAGATAAATACACTCAATTGACTGTTTCCTAAACCAACTTAAGAGTAGAAACAATTGTAAAATATAGGGCTACTGGCTGCAGTTGGATAATAGAAAATAAATCAATTTCATTCTAACACTTGTGGCAAAGAAATTAACTCAATTATTCTGATTTAATTTGTCAGTGCTGTCATTCATTGAGACAGACAAACTCAGTAGAAACATCAAGAGTTGGAGAACATATTAGATAAAAGACTGAATCAAAGAGCTGTTCCAGATAAATGTATTTGTCAGTGGTGATACAATTCATATGTGTGCTCAGCTTCTTCAGGTTCTAGAAACTTCAAGATGGATGGCGTCATGTGCATTTGGTAAGCACAGATGGCCTGGCATAACTAGCATTAATTTCATTA
The DNA here is from genome assembly GCF_000738735.6 of Corvus cornix cornix. NCBI lineage: Eukaryota > Metazoa > Chordata > Aves > Passeriformes > Corvidae > Corvus > Corvus cornix. The sequence continues at coordinate 14,497,346 of NC_046332.1, read as the reverse complement.
CATAACAAGAGCATTGCCTGCAAAATTAATCCAAACAATTCCATGTCTGGGAATACTGGGACTTCACAGAACTGGTAGTCTAGGGGAAGATGTTTTCACAGCTATGCCTGCAAGTTCATGCTAATGAGATGTTGGATTTCCACCAGGGCAAGGAACAGTCAGTGCTTTTGAGATGAGAAAAACAGATATCCCATAAATAAGAAACCCCAAACAAAACAATAAAGAAACAAACTGATGACCAAGTGACAAATACCCTGCAACCTGGAATCACAAAAAGTGGCAGGTGTGAAGCAATACAATCTGCATGGCAAAATTGGGTTAATCACATTCTGTTAGAAGACTTTTGGAAGGTTAATGAATTGTCATTCTTCATCAGTCAAAGGAGTATTCCATGGAAATTCTACAGTTTGAGGATTTGGGTGAGGTAAAGATCAGAGGCACTGATTTTTAATAGACAAAAATGGGCATGTGTAACCACTGTGTCCTTAGGCAGTTAGCATTTGAAATGGCAACTTTAAAATGAGGTGATTGTGAGGTGAATTAAATTTGTTCCAGAGAGGAAAATTTTCTGCAGGACTAAGCTGCTTGTTCAAAAAAAAAAAAAAAACAATTCAAATTTTGTTAACATCAAGAGGACGCTGACAATAAGAGCCCTTTTTGTTCCCAAAGCAGCATTACCTAGGTCTACAGTTTGTTCTTCAATGGGGCTGAGTTGGTTAGGTCTGTGAGAGGTGCCACCTGCTTGCAAACAAAACAGTGGGGTAATTCAGCAATTTCTGCAGGGGAAGCTTTTGCTGTTTATTCAGTTGATGGCTCAAGAATGGATTATGGGGACTGAGTAACATCTATATAGGGCTAAATCATATGTTTGCAAATCAGCAACTGATTGTCTTAATGAGGCAAGAAGTAGTTAAAGGATGGTATAGTCTCTTCAACTGTTTTGACCGTGTTCTTGAAAGTTTACCAGGGTATGTAAGCTGATTCTGTATTGATTCACCAAAATATGAATATTGATCTAATATCAATATCCAACTGAGACAGACAAAAACTCTCTAACAGTTTAGAGTTAGAAAGTGTATGTTTTATTTGGCACCAGGCACTGTGTGGGATAGCTCCCTAAGATGCAGGGCCCCGATCCAAGCAAACACAAAGCTTTTTATTTAAAAAAAATTATGACTATCCAAAATACAAATGCATATTCATAACATTAACACCTCCCATTCTGCGCTTCGTATGGAAATTAGCTTAAATGTCATTAAGCATGCATAGTGTGTGTTCTGAATTGAATCGGTGGTCTCGAATTGGGTCAGTGGTCTTAAAAAGATGAAGTATGCTCATCTTCCTCATTTTGACCTTTTTGCCTTTCTGAGCTTTAACAATCCTAATTACTTTAGTGACCTCTAAGTTTCTTCTTGTCTGACTTTTGAATGGGTTCCCACAAAGGGAGGAAATTGGTAATTGTCCTTGTTCCCTACACCAACTTATCAATGTTTCTACTCCTCATTCTAAGCACAGCTAAGCCAACATGCAAATGACAGATCATCAGTTATTTGGCAATCAGTTACTAACATCTTAAAACCCATTTCAGGTCCAGCTCTCCTAACTATGTTAATCTCCAATTAACTCTGGCTGGGTCCAAGTTCTTTCCTATTCCAACTAAACACAGCCAGCCTATAACTAAAATCTTTATGTTTCTTCTAAATCTATGTTTCAGTATCATGAAAATAGTTACCCAAATTGTTGGAGTCACTGACAGGAATTATGCTTGTATAATAGAATTTCTGAAATGACTTTAAATTACTTTGTCAAAAGACGTAAGAAGGATGATTCAAAGTCAGCCTCAGGTAGGGGAAACAGAGAGAAAATAGTAATGTGGGGAGGATATAACCTGAAATGAAAATTCCTGTTGAACAATTTGGAGGCTCAGAGGACTTGCTATAAGAATCTGAAATTTTGAGTTCTTGATGGAGTCGAATTGCAAATTTTTTTTATTGTGCTGTTAAAAAGGAAAAAAAAACCCCAAACCACAACCAAACCCAACCTTCCTACATGTTCTGATTTTTGGAGGAACATAGTGGAAATTGAAGGTGTGTTTGAAAGAGACTTGTTATATTTTTAGTTTTAAACTTGATCGATTGATCTATATTACAGGCATTTCTTTTGTTGTATGTGGTAATTCAAAAATCCCGTATTGTTCCAGAGAGGGGATATTGGAGTGCACAAGTGGATTTTGTGTGTTTGTGCGTGTGGTGAATTCTGTACTGTCTTTGAACATGTAGTTTTTCTGTTTATTGTTTCCTAATTTTAAAGTTTCTGTGGGAGTTCAGGTCATTTTTAAAAATATTCGTAACATTTACATAGCTTTAGTAAAAAGACAGAGATATGTCTGAAGAAAAAGGTTTTTTGCTATTTCTTGTATGATCATAATGGTGTCTCTATACACAGTTTTCCATAGATGAGTAACATTTTACTGAACTTTGGTTTTAGGTATTATAGTAAAATAGTTACCTCTTGTAAGTTGACTTGGTGAGCAAAAAGTCTTACTCATGTGTATGGACCCTGACCACGAAGAGATTGTTCCAGTATGACAAGCATAGCCAGTTATTTCAATTCTTATGCATAGAACAATCATAAATAATTTCTGTACTGGTGAAAATATTAGTTATATCAGTTAGTTTAGGCAATATCTAATCAAAAGCTGATGAAAGATGAAAATCAATTACTCAGGATTTGAGGGATATGAGCACTGTACAATGTGAACTTCTTTTAACATGTGTTTTATCTCACATTGTTGCATGTTTTATGTGTTTTGCTGGAAGATTTAAGGTGTCACCATCAACCTGCACAGCAGCCAGAGGTTCTAGTTTGATTTCTAGGCCTGTGCTAACTCATTCCAGAAAGCAACAAGTCACTCTGGCACCTCTTTCAGTGGTATCAAAGGGTACTACTGAGGTGAAAATGTTTCCCAATTATTTACATGTTCAATTCAAGTATCGACACAATAGGAAAGGAGTTGTTGTTTACATCTCTTTTTCTGCTGTATTTAGCCTTCTGGTGCTGCTTTTGGCACAGGATTTTCAGTTAGACAGAGATGCGTAAAGAAATATTCCAACTCCTTTCACACTGGTAGTTACTCTTACAGATTGGAAAAAAAATCTAAGAAAAGATGGAGAATTCCTCTAAAAAAATATAGCAGGACAGCTGAAATAGTATTTGGAAAATGATGCAGAAGTGGGTGGAGAATTGTTTTGTCTCTTCTCCCTACTTTGTCTAGTTCCACACGCATTGTTGTACTTGGAACATTTATCACAGCAAAGCATCATCATATACAGTCCATGTCAGCTCCATCTCTCTTGAAGTTCTTCTTCAACACTTTAATTTTGAATTCCTTCAAGTCTATACTACTAGAACTCATCCCTTAATGATAATGACAACAAACAATAAAACAAACTCAGATTAAGCAGAGCTCATCTGGAAAATTATATAATAAGTTTGCTACAATCACAAAAATATTGACCGTGAAAATAAAATTTGCTCAGTGCTGACATTTAATGTGTTTCTACAGACACCATTATTTTAGTGTAATGGTAAATAATGGAAAGAGTTTTTTGGTTTGGAAAAAAATTACAGTTGCTTATACATCTCCAAATCTTTCTGACGAGCTTGGTAATTAGTGGTTTCCAGGAATAAAATCTTGGGCTGGCTTTTAATAGCCCACTGAGAATAGTTATATGCATCTCTGTTTGTATTGTGGTCATAAAATAACAGCAAGAAAAAAGAGCATGCATCATTTAAATAGTCATTAGAGATAGCTATTCTCAATATGCAAATATTCTCAATATGCAATAGGGCAGCAGCTTTCATAAGGTTGACATTGGCATAAGCAATCTGAGACCAACTTCTCACTGAAATGTTAACAGCTTCTCAAGGGAAAAAAAGAGCATGTGGTTTTGTAGATCTTGCTCAATGTTCCCAGAGACTGAGCACATGGCTGATGAATTTAAATAGACAGGAGCATAAACCACAATATTTTTGCTTCCTCCACTCTCATGAAACATGCAATTATACTGTTATATCTAAAGGTACTTGTGGCTGTATTTATGGGAAGACTAATCAATGTTATCTAGGTGTGTTTTGAATGACAGTGAAGATTCTGCATATTTACTTCTCCCAGTAAACCAGAATTTCATTAATTCCTCTAGCTGTCAACTGCTTTATCCCTGTAAGTAGTAACTTACATGCAATAGCTAGCTGGGACAATGGCTCAAATGCCTGAAAGTACTAGCAAAGGGGAAAAACAAGAAATCAAACAATGAAGAGAATGTTCTGGTTTAAGCACTCTAAATGGCTAACTTTTTCATATCTCAAGTACGTTTCATCCAGGAAACTTCTGCTGGTACTGAAATATGATTTCGTCGCTAAACAGTCTTCAATCAGCTAAAGTTATGTTGGTCAATTCAAAATGCCTATACATTGTCTGAGCTTTGAAAATGTATGCTCAAGTAAATATTTTCTAAAAGTCTGATGAAAACTCTTTGAACAGACTATGACATGTTGGAAAAAATTAGTAGCGCAGATACTTTTACTTCAGGTTTTTACTGGCTTTCCTTGGATTACTTAGAAATTATCTAGTTTTAAAATGGTTTATATGCTTATTTTTGAATAGGTAGACTTCATGAGGTTCTGAACTTCCTTTTGACTTCCTAAAAGCTTGCTTAAAACCCTTCTAGTATTTCAAACTTCATAGCATTAATGTCTGTAGCAGTAGCAAAGATAAAATCTGTACAATGTAATTGAAGGATTTGGTCTAAGTTACATGTATCTGGAGTCCAATCTTCAATATACTCTTGTCAGAGACTGAAATATTATAATTTATGACTTAAACATTTTCTTGAAGGACTTTAGAAACTGTATTACAAAAGCTGCAAAGAAGACTACCACATGCTAAGTGGGGCCCTGAGTGAGGCTCTATGATAAGATAAAGTAACAACTCAGGGCTGGGGACATTCACAAAGCACAGGCTTAACGCCTCCAAGGTGGAGACCACAGCCCCAGGGCTATCAGCTGCCAGGCTCGAACAGACCCTCACACCAAAGGGTGGAGGGAGGAGAAGCTTTGGGTATCTTGGAAAAGCTTCTGGTCAGAGGTGCAGTGACTGCCCATCCTCCACTGTGCAGAGGAGCCCAGCTGAGGGGTCCTCACTGGGGTGGGGGGGGGAAGCTTAATCCACAGCAGAAGGGGGTGACATGGCCCATCAAAGGGGCCCCCCTCAAAGGAGTCCCCAGACCCTGCACCAGAGATGATGCAACAGACCCTCAGTGTTGCAAGGAACAGTGTCAAGCTAGCCCCTGCAAGGGGAGACACATGGGCGTTCCCACCTGGCCCAAAGCATATATTAATCCACAAGATTCTGTACTCTGGCGTGTGGCAGCGTGGTGTGTGGTGACGTGTGGTGGTGTGTGGCGGCATGTGGTGGCCACAGCCATGACGGGGGACCCTCACCACCAGCAGACCAGATGGAGGGGAGCATCGAGACATTGTTGGGACCCTCAGATGGGTGATGTGCTTCCACCTAACCCTGTCACCTCTCCCTGTCCCCCCACCCCCCACGCACACTTCTTTTTTCCATTTCTTTCTTTATTTTCTCTTCCCTTATCTTTGCCTCTTTTACTATTAAATAAAATACATCCATTTTTTGGCATCAACATCTAACCTTGTTTGGTTTTAATCTCGTTTCTGGGAATATTTTGAACCTTCTAAGTTCCTTCTGGTTTATGCACAGAGACTTAGCTTTCTTTGCTTTTCTGGGTTTAAACCGGATCGTAACAACTCTTTTGACAGATATTTCAGAGTTTGAAGGCAACTTTAAATTCTACAATGAAGGCAGAGCTTGATTAACTCTGATGGGTTGAAAGCTGCTGAAAAAGAGAGAACAGCCATTGTGCTAAAAGTAATCTCGATCAACCCAACAGCCCTTTGAATCCAAGTGTTCTACAACTAAAGAAAAGAAAATATCGATTTACATTAGAATGCTGTTTTGCCAAGAAACATGGACAAAATATATGCAGAGTTCTTCTTTCTACTATTGTGAAGGGAAGACAGTGAGTTTAAAAAAAAAGTCATTGTAGAGCAAAAAACTGCCAGGCCTAGGGGAAGATAAAAAAGGCAAGGTGAGAGCAAACAAGGGGTCAGAAAAAAATCAGATACACAAGAAAAACCTACTGGTCTCTGCCAATCCCTCATTTTGTTATTGCTGGAACGGCTTTTTTGGCTTCACTTTACAGTTTCTCTTCCAAACTTGGAAGGTTTAAGGAAAAAGAAAAACTTGAAATGCCTTCAATGGTGTGAGTGAAGGAGCTGTCAAGGAAGTTCCTCTCAAGTCAGACACAAGTGCTGAAATGCTGTTCTTGGCTTTGATTTTTGGACCAGTGCATTCCTGAAAGTCTTTCTGTCAATGCTCTTTTATGGAAGATGAGTTTGACAACAAAAGTATCTAGGAATATCATACCTCTGTAGTAGGAATGTTCTATTGGTTTGGCACATGTACTATCAAAGGCACTTTGTACTATCAAAGACTGATGGAGAGTATTTATTTATTTATTTCCACTGGATTTATTTAATGTTTTTACTAGATAATGTAGTAAGAGCATAGTAACACATACAGTAAATGAGATGATTGTAGACGAAACATTAGTTTTCCTTCAATGAAACAAAAATACTTTCCTTTGAAGTTAAACCCCACTTTTGAAAGTCTTTTAAACACTCAAGTATTTAAAATAGAAAAGGTTTGACACTGGGATTTCAACTTGGTTTGTGGGACTGGTAAAGGAACAAAACACCATGTAAAATATATAGCTGCCTAACAGTATTTAAAAGCTGTTGTCACGGGTTAGCAAAGCATAGTCTCGGAAGTGATGTTCTTGCAAAGGGGTGCTTACAGCTTCCTCTGTGACCTAACAGAACCTATCAGCTGGCTAGTTTGAATATGGACAAGTTTTTTAGCCACTTAAATTCTGACTGCCTCTGTGATCCACACTTAAGAATAGACAAACCCTGAGCAGAGCCCTCTCTTGTCTCCAGTGCTGGGACAGGTGGCTGCGGGCCCTGTGCTGGGGTTGGTGGGCCCGGCCCAGGCCCTGCTCAGGCCAGGCTGGGCCACAGCCATCTGGGAGCCGCTGGGCCCTGTTCCACCCGTGCCGCGCACCCCCCCTCCCCCCCCCCCCCACCCCCGGCTCCCCCTCTCCAGTTCGGCCAAGATTGAGCTGAAGCTGCCCTGCTGTCTGGCAAAAGATCATGTGACCAACAGCGATAAGCCACATTCCAGCTGCAAGGCCTGGGTGAGATTAACCCTTTTAGTGCTGTGAAGAGCTGAAAACCTGAGGGAGAAGAAACAGGAGATGCTTAAAGCTGAAGTTCTGTTGTGAAGCTATGATATATCAGAGTATCCCGTTGTAATTTCATGAAGGCATGGGGGGTGGAGCATTCAACTTGTACTTGTGAGCAAAAGCACCTGCGCTGAGATAGGCAGATGCTGACGCAGCTGTAATTTCATGAGAAGTTTGAACAGGGAGAGATGGAAGCAATGAGGACTTTTGCTCCAAATGGAAAAGGAGAAAACCTCAGTTCCTAGAGATGCTCCCAGAGATAGTCCTAGAGATGAGGATGAGGAGGACCCTTTGCTCCCAGGGAAGGAGAAGGGCCTCTGTTCTTAGAGATGAAATGCTCCCAGAGATGGGTCAAGAGAACTTTTGTTTCTGAACAGCTCAACCTTAAAATTGTACCCCAAAAAACTTCAAGAGTGGACCCTCGAAAGCAGTTGTGGGAAAAGCTGCGAGTCGGGGGTAGGAACTCACATGCGAGCAGAGAACCAACCTGGGCAGCTGTCTCGTTGTGATAATGTTTTCATAGCATGGACAAGGGAGACTCCTCTTCCTAAATGAACTGAACAGGGCTATTACAGAAGTGGTAAACAGACTGAACATCTCAAGGGCTGTTGTTTTACATTGTCAGTGGGAGAAGGGAGGAAGGTGGGGGGAGGAGAAGAGTTCTGAAGGTGTGGTATGATTTTATTTTTTTTCTTTTTCCCTCTTTTAGGTCTGTTAATAAATTTCTTTATATTCTTTCAAGTTTTGTGCCTGCTTTGCGTTTCTCCTAATTCTTATCTCACAGAAGGTAAAGAGTAATGAGTATTTTGGGCCAAACCACTACACTAAATTGGTGTTTCTGCCCGGTTACAAACCGAACCCACTACAGCTGTTTTGTAGTAGAAAAAACATTGTGCTTTCCTAGGAGCATTTGTTTAGGAAATCGATAAAACCACCAAGTTTATTTCACAACTCGGTTGTAAGCATCAAGAACAAAACTGCAGTGAATCACCTCAAAAAGCAGCTCAAGGGACTGTGTTTGCATGTACAGGTTTGCTTTTTTACAGGTAAAGCGTGATTCTGCATATGAAGGATAAACTACCTCAGTTTATATAAGATTTCTGACACTGTTTTTCATAGAGCAGTTCCTTTAGTTTCATTGGATACTTTTTTTTTTCCCCAAAAGAAGTCTTTTAGCGAAAACTTTAATTTCAAACTACTCTCAGTCTAGTTGTGTGGTGAGTATAGCGTAATCTGTAACCCAGGTGACACAGTGCCTCCAAGCTGGCCACGACAGGATGCTTCTGCCATTTGTCCACTCTTGAGCTTTCCCCATTTTCAACACAGACAGCAGTTGGGATCCCCTAGTCACTAAGAGTTACAAGTGACAAATAAGTAACAAATAAACTGAAAAAGTCCCAAATTATACTATTGTTTTATGTAATACAGGGTTTAGCTACTTCAGAGAAGAAAATGACAGGAGAAATGTAGATAGAAAATGCATTTATTTATAGACCAAGAAGAAAATAAAAGTTTTTAAAAGATCTACAAGTTTGTATTGAGAGATTGAAAGATTAGCAAGACGGCCTGCAATTTTTGAATGGCTTTTTTCTGTGTCAATTTGGGGGAGAAGTATGGACAATTTTCCTCTCTTAAGCTGCCATATAAATGGTTGCTACTTTTACCAGCATACTTCTAAACTGCATGTGGGTGTTCTTATGAGGATTTAAACACAGGAACGGAAATTTTGAACAATACTTCTCTCTGCCCCTGCAGTTACTTAAATATTATGAAGCCAGAGAGTTGGATTAGAAAATATCTAATTACTCTACTTTAACTTTTGATTTTAATCTGTACAGATTTTCAACCATTTTTTTTAATTGGGGATGAGATGATAATTTTGAATATTGTCATAATGTTCATAAAACATTATTAATACAATGTTCAAATTGTGTGTCCTTAATACTGTAGAGTAGATATGTGAATAACTTTATAAGTTGTATTTACATAAATTGCTGTTATGATTCTGTGTTGAGGTCACGGAGCCAGCAGCTATGATGGCTGAGGGGCCAGGGAGCCCCAAAACAGCAAAGGTCTCTTGGTGGACCAATTCCCTTGTTTAAAAACACCCCTCAAGTTACAGTGAGAAAGGAAAAGCCTCTCCCATCAGGCTTTGTGGTGCTATGCAGATTTGGTCTGTCTGATTGGCTTGTTACCCTACATGCCCCCAGAGCTTCCCCACTGTCTCCCTTCCCCTAGTCCCACCTTTGTACTGCCCCCGTGCCCTCAGATCATTGGTCTCTGATGCTTCCTCCCCTCCCGTACAAAACCCTGGACACTGTGTGGTCCGACTCTCTTTCATTTGTGGTCTCCTTCGCGGCAGGGTGCAGTAAACGTTCGTCCGTGGAATGCCATACGGGAGACCCCTCCTGACTCCTTGTCTCTGGTAACACGTGAGCTATTCAGCTTGAGTGTGCGTGTGAGTCTGCGCCTACAGCCGCGCGAGTGAAGGAGTAAGCTCGCTAGAGTGCTATACTGCACCCCCAGAGCGATCCCTGGCCAGGGACGTTTCAGGGAAACGCAACTAACCCTTCATGGAACCCACATGCCCCGCGTTAGTTCTGGCCCCGTCCCTGCTGCCTCCTGGGCAGCTTGTTCCCCTTCCATTCTCCCAGCACTTCCTGCTGATGTTTGAGTGTAAACTCATATTTTTTAAAAATTATTTAGATGAATTAAGCTTATAATATGCTTATATAATCTTTATTGATTAAGTAAAATTTGCTATCTTCTGTGGTGTTACGACTTTTCTGGTCACAGAACTATGAGGTTCTGCAGTCTCGGTTATGGTACTTAACATGTATATGCTATCAATCCTTTTGACTTCGTAGTATTTAAATTGGATAAGATGTTACTAATTTTCTTGATATTTTGCATGTACTTTATGACTACACAATTGTTTTCTATAGGTTAGATAAAATTTATATTAACAAGTACATGATCTCCTTCATAGGGTCTGACTTAACTTACTTTTCTTTTATATAAACTTCATGCAATGAGTATTCTAAAGCACAATATTATCTTGAATGGAGCTAACCATTAAAACTTATATTAAATACAATGTATGAAAATGACTCCTGAAGGGATTTTTTGATCATTCTGTGTTGGGATATGAGGGACCTGGTACAGGCTAAAGGGATTGTTATAAAAAAAAGAAACAACTCTTGAATTTCCTCAAAAAAAAAGGTAATTTATTGAATTAGAGGAAATTCAGAAATTATTACAGAAGGGAAAATATTTAAAATAAAAATGAAAACCCCGGGCATGGAGATAAAAGGCCTTTGGAGCTGTACTGGCTACAAGCCCTAGGGCAGCAATCCAACAGCACTGTGTTGGCTTTAGCTATTCTAAAGCCAGGAATATTTATTAGGCTCTCTAAGGTCAGACTGTGGGATCCCTCCTGTGGCTAATCCAAGCAGAAAGGACACTCCCTCTGGAGGAGTTTGATTTTTTTATAGGCTTTGTTCCCTCCCAGATCTGCCCACAGTCCAGCCCACAGTCCAACCCATGAGGTTTTATTTGATTGGGTACATTGGTTCATGAGGTAATACTCTGTATCCAGTGGCTCCAGGGTTCAGTCCTTGGGGTGATGTCACTGGTTACAGTGGCAGGAAAAGTCCCTCATTTATATTCATAGTTGCCACGGTGTGGGGTCGCAGTCCCTCAGAGGGGGTTTAAAAATAGTCTGTTTGTGAGGTGTTAATACCAGGACTTAACTGCTGCAGCTTCTGGAAGGGAGACACTTACAAAAAGATTATTAACTTTTAAATGAAACATTAGAATATTAACTAGTTTAATAACAAGTGGTTTATGTAAACATGATAATTGTATCTATCACTGATAACCTTTGATATAATTATTTTAACTATTACTTGAGGGGTGTAAACAATCATTACTGTTAAAGCCATCACTGGGACAGGTAACCTATTTTTAACACGGAACATTAGAATTTAACACTAACCAACCACCTTTTAGTAACTAAAATAACTGTGCTTAATTATTTTAATTACTTTATCATGTAAATCCTAAACAACCAACCATGCAAAAGCCAATCAAGTCCACTTTATGCATGACAGGGATGCTGATGGCAATAGCTGCATTTCAGTTAGGCAGAGGTATTGACAATATGAACGTAATTTCATGAGAGACAGGTAGTATTCTTTATTCATTGAAATCTGTCTGAGGAAGAAGCCTGACACTGCAGCTACTAAATACAATCAGTGACATTTAGGCCATGAAAGTTTGTAGTCTGTTTGAAGGCTATGTTTAGAAATAACATGAATATCAGTGCCTAATCTATGCATTGAACAAGGAAGGAATGTGGCACTTCAGGGGCATGAAAAAAAAGAAGTTGCAGAAGTGTCTATTACTCACATTATTTAATGCAAGTTCATCATTTGTCATCCTTAAAAAAATAGAGGGGCTACTGAACTTGTCCTATGCCATGAGAATTGGATATGCAAGACCTTGTGTAAGAGTAATTTTTATGTTTGTTGGGGTTTAGTTTAGTCTTAGGTTTTCCTGTTAAAGGAATTTTCTCCCATATGCATGTTGCTAGGGGACAAATAGCTGTACTTAAGAAAGACAAAAAGGGGAGTGGGGCGGGCCTGGCTACTCCTTTGTCTACACCTGGGTGTGGGGGCAGTTCGCTCTGAGCGTCCAGAGAGAGAAGCTGCAGAGAAAGGAGCTGCTGCTTCTTTCTTTTTGGCCGTTCTTTCTTCCCGCTGGAAACAACGCCGGGACCCCAAAAGCCGCTTTCCCTGCCCTGCTGGAGACCGAGCTGTGGCTGCCCTGCTCCGCTGCTGCTTCGAGCTTTCGCCACGCTGTAGCCCTGCTCGCCCTGCCTGCCTGGGCCTCCGTGGGTTTTTCCCATCTGGATACATCTCGTCTGCCACCCGGGATTTGCGTTAGTCCCTGCCACTCCAGCCTGCCGTTCCAGCCTGCCGTTCCAGCCTGCTGTTCCTGAGAGCCCGGGATCAGCTGCCCAGGGGTTTGTGAAGCCTTTGTTCCATCCCTTCCCGGGATCCCAGGCCACCGGTGCCGCATGTTTCCCGAGCTCGCTCCGGAGCGCCCCCTGCAGCCGCGGGGGAACCATCGCACCTGCCCTGCTCACCGGGAGCCGCCAGCGCCCCTGCCGGCTGCGAGCAGAACTGCACCCGAGGGGAAAGGGCCTGACAGCCGAGAAGGCTGGCACTGGGTCTGTGATTGCTGTTACTGCCATAGTTGTTGTTGTTTTGTTTGACTGGTTATATACATATATATAGAGAGAGAGAGTAAAGAACTGTTATTCCTATTTCCCACATCTTTGCCTAAAGGCCCTTGATTTCAAAATATAATAACTTGGAGGGAAAAGGGGTTATATCTGCCACTTCAAGGGGGGGCCTCTGCCTTCCTTAGCAGACACCTGTCTTTCAAAACCGAGACAATGTTATAATAATTAAATATGAAATCATTAATTATCTAGGCAGTTTCTGTCATGTTTATATGTGTTTTTATACCATCTCAACAAGTACTAGGATGTATTCATAAGGGAAACCACATTAACATTATTTTTGTGGGATGTCTTATTTTTGTTTGTTTACTGTAGGTCCTGGAGGTCATAACTTTCTTAGATTTTTGCATCCTATACACCATGTGGATGTGGAACATCCAGTTTAGCTTTGCTTCCAAAGACCATTAGTCTAAACAGATGCATTGTTTAAGGGTAGGAACAGAAAACAACAGGGATGTGCTCACTTTTGAGCTTTTTCAAGATTTCTTTACAGTTCTGCTTTCCATGAACTGCTGAAGTCTGTGTGACAGCCTACAGTATACAGAGACCACTGTGGAAGAACTTCCCAGGAACCAGGTATTCCTAAGATCATTTTTCCACCTCTATAATTTTGTCAGTTTTTACCTTTGCAAACTCAGTTCAACTATAGCAATCTGAATTAGAAACTGAGTTGACAGTAGGTTATAAAAGGACGTTTAATTAAAATCCTGCTTCTTCATCATCTCAGATTTGGATACACCGATGCAGTTCTCTGTTTTCTCAAAGGGACCTAAGGGCTTGCCTACTCTCTTTTTTAACTGAGAGAAATCTCAAATATTTCAGGTCTAGGCATCATTCCTGACATTCATAACTAAGACCTTACCTAGCACAAAGACCACTTGTGGAAACCAGTGATATTGCTGCAAAAACACCTGTGCTCTCCTTGCAGCATCTCTGACCTTAATTAAAATTAAACATTACTGAAAAATACAGGCCTACTTTTCTCTAGATTCTTAGAGTTGAAGGCTGGCCTTTGAGCCAAAACTGTCCTTTTCAATGCTTCCTGCTGTATCCTTTCTTAAACAACTTTCTACTTTGGCAAATAATATCCTAGTGAAAGTTTTTTTGCTTTCCTCTAATTCCATAGAAAACCACCTGCATTTCATATGCTACATTGGTCTGTACTGGAACTGAACCATAGATTCCTAAAGCAAATATTAAATAATTTTTGGCCCCTGTTACTTCCCAGTATTCTCCAGGACTTCTTGAAGAATTCTCTTGTAGAGAAAGAACTTGCCTTATAAGTCTTGTAGCCTCCTCTTTTACAAGCTTCAACTTTTCTCACTTATAATCTAGAATATTTATAAAACTTCATTTTACTGAGTTAGTTATGGAGATATGAGTAGGGGGACAAGTACTATTTATCTAGGTTTTTTTTACAGTTTATAAACATGAGCTAATACGGCTTGCTTTGCATGGGCAGTCTTTCAAGTTTTTGTTGTACTTGATTTCCCATCTGTACTTGTTCACAATCCAGTGCGTTCTGCCTCTAATTAGGCCATGGATAACAGAGAGAGACTTGGAAAATGTGAGGGGAGAAAATGAATGGTGGGTGGATTATGATGCTCAGCTTAAAATTCCCAAGAATTATTTTTAAAGTAATTTGGGATTATCATGAGCATGGACTAAAAATCTGTACTTGTTTGTTACCCCAGAAATGCACTTACCCCCATTCTATATTCCTGTCCTAAAATTAGACATCAAACAGGCTAAATTCCACACCTCTTTGAAACTTTGATAGTTGAAGTGGCACTCCATTGTGTAAACCAGTTTAAAATTTGGCCTTACGTTTGTGCCATATGTTTTCAGAAGTTACGGTGGCTTAAAATCATGAAAAACCAAAGCTCTACTTATTTTGATAGCATTTGTCTGTGTGAATCTGACGGCTTTTGCTTGTTTTTTTTAAAGATTGGTAATTCTTGAAGTATAAACATATTTTCCCTCTCTATGTGTGTGTATATACACACACATATCTATAACATGCATAACTTTATATATGTATATGTATACACCAACTACAAACACCCAGAACGAAGATATTGGCAGCAAGCAATCATGTCATTTGAGCAACCAAATATTCAAAGTACCCCTTTCAAAACTGACTAATGACTGATGAATGGTTAAAAAGGCTCTATGTTGTCATGAAGTCTTCACTTCCTAGTTTCATTCTCCTTTGTTTCAGAAACAGAGCTTGTATACATTTGCTGTTAAGCCCCATGTGGATCTATGCAAACTCTGACCTATGAATCTTCCTGCTCTTGAGAACAGTATTTTATAGTTCAGGTGGATCGTAGTTTCATTAATTTACTAAACCACTTCCTCATAAAGGAATTTTTTTCTTCCATGTGGAGGTGTGGTATCTTTTAGAAAAGTTTACTGTGACAGTGAAAACAGTATGACATTCATAGCAATGAATGAAAATAGAAATTAGATTAAGTAAAAATAAAATAAATGTTTAACCTATGGAGCTTTTTTAAAATTTTTTTGCATCCCTGCATATTCAGTGTTTGTCTCTTTGATTTAAAGAAAGAAAAAAGGTTTTTCCATGTCTGACTGATCTGAGCTGTTAATGGTTACTTAGAGGATGTGAGTAGAGGCAAAGTGTGTAGCACTAATTTAAACAGAACATAATTTTGAATATTACGATTTATTTTGGTGCTGCTTTCTGCAAACAGTATTTGCTCAGCCATCTTTTGCTCCACAAGATTTCCTACTGAAAGACTAATTGCATTCTTATAACCAACTCATTTACTCATTTCTTGATTTGCATTCCATGGAGATACTAAATGACCTGTCTTTCTATTTTTAATGGAGCCAGTACACTTTGCTACCTGGAATAAATAAAATCAGAGCCTTGTAGTACTGACACTGATAAACTATGCTATTTTTAAAATCTGATTCTTCACTGTAAATTAAACTACCACTATTTCTGCAATCTTTTATTTACTAAAGTTTTATACTAGCAGTGTCTGAGCAGTTGAACTGTTAATGATCACTAAATGTATGGTAATGAATTTACTCAGAAGGCAAAGAGACATCCACTTTTCTGAGCTTTTACAGATCTTCCATTAGATTAACCGAAGTCTTTAGGAACTGGCTTTTCTTGATCCTTACATGTTGCTCCTACTAAGTATTTCCTGTGAAATATATATGTTAATTTGCATTCGTGTAAGTGTGAAATAGATTCTGAGGTTTCAATGCCATTTGTTTTCAAACCTTATTAAGAGCTGCAGTACTTAGTGAAGGCTATGAATATTTAAAATCTTGTACTTTCTACTTTGAGCTCAAGAAGGTTTGGAAATATTCAAAAGCAAAGTGTGTATTTTGATCATATTTTTCTAGCTGTTGGTGACATACAGAAATTTTTCTACCTTGTGAAGAAAATTATGTTGACCTTTTTATACAGCACATATAAATTTTCCTGGTTTTAACTTGAATATATGATTTAAAAATAGAAAGTTTTAAAAATATAAGCTGGTTGTTTCTTCACTTAGAATGAATGCTTTCCTTTTCCATTGTAGTATATTTCTTGGACTTTTCTTTCTCTTTTACCTGGTCAGTCCATAGACTGCTTTATACCAAACCTTGTCTCTTTGCTACTTGAAGTTTTACACTGGTTATAGCCTGTTGATCATCATTAGTTTTTCTGGCATTTACTTCCGAATGCTTTGGATACCTAATTCAGATAAATATGTGTGTAAAGTGCTTTAAAAGATCATACGATGATGTTCCAGGTAGAAATTAATTCTTGCACTTATTCCATGCAGGCCTTTAAAAGTTCCAAAAGATGGCAGAAGTTATCAGCTAAATGTCTGAACAGGAAACAAGAAAAGTTTGAAATATTGTAGAAGACACTAAGCAGGCCAATTATAGAGTAATAGTTCACTTTGGTAACTGTTTAACTTACTTAGAGTTAAAAATGAAATATAATTAAATATTGAAATTAATTATGTGGGAGTCATTCTGTTGCTGAAGTCATTCCATCATCAAAATTGTCTTTATAGCTAGTCGCCAATGTAGGAAAGCAAAGAGGATAGGAAAGGAAAACAGGAAACAATTCATGGTTTAAAAGACATATTTCGGACATTCTTCCAAACAGGATGTCTTAAGCAAAGTATTTATATGATCCCTTCAAAGATGAGCAGTCATGCATAATCCTCTTATTACAAGTAGTTTAGTGCCCACCCTTTCAGCTGCTTTCATGTTGTATAACGCTGTGTCTATGTAGATTCCTAAAAATCATGTTGTGTTAGATTAATGTGATGCATTAATGTTAAACGTTACATTAAGTTTGCATTAATGCATTAAGGTTAAAAGGCTGGAGCCAGTTTGTTCCCAGTAACTGAAGACTTCAGCACATCAGGTTGATGTTTGTCTGCAAAACTCTAAACATTTTGGAAAGAATGTTTTAGAGAAATTAAATACCACACTAAGGAGAGTTAAGTCAGCAATAGTCTGTGCTTAAGGACATAAATTTAGATCACTGAGGATCAAAAAACCCCACATAATTTTAAAAAGAAATTCACTTGGATGTGTGAAAGCACTCTATGAATTGCTCCTGGACAACCTTTAATCACACAACAATTCACTGGTACATGTCAACAATAGAATTAATTCAGAACAAACTAAGAGGAAAAACAGAGCTGACACAGTTAAAGTAACTGCAGCCTTAAGAGAATCATTTAATAGAAATATGTAAGCTGTTAAAATTAAAATTCCACACTTAAACACAATTTTTAGACTTAAAATTTGCAATTTGAATCCCAAATTTTAAATTTTTATCTCTCAATATTGAGATATGTAAAAGAATATCTAATAGCTAGGAAAATAGGGAATAAAATATGTTTTCTATCTCTTTTTATACAGTGAAATGGTGTTTGACTTGGAATTAAAATGGAAGTCTCTGGAATGCATGACCTCACTAAGATGCTGGGGGATAGAATGTATTGAACTGTTAGACAGTTAAAGAACCCAGCAGGCAACCAAAACAGTCATGGCCTCAAATAAACTTCAGGCAGGGATAACTTGACACAAGGGAAACCAAACTAGATTTTTGCCCACAAGAAACTCTTAAAGTGTTCATGCCATAAAGAAATAGAACTGGGGGAAGGATTCAGATTTCTATATGGCAGAGGGGGAGAAGTGTTTCATATAAAGGAAATAAGGGGGAGATGAAAAAAATTTAGAGTATTAGAGAAAAAAATTTGCACAAAAAACAAGGTAGATGGGGACTCACAGTCACATTATTGTATGAAATGGCAGTACTTGATTGAATGACACACTAATTCAAAGACATGCTTTAGGTTTTCTGTCTGTTTGAAGTAACTTAAAATTATCTGTTAAATATTGTTGAAAGAGGTAATGTACTGTGGCATGTAGCTTTAATTCCGGTGGAAATTCTAGGTCTTGTGAATGTAATAAAATTTCAGATAGCAAACACATCTATATCTATATGTGGCATATATATTTGGCAGGAATATACAACAGAATAAGGAACTCTAGTTTGCAAACCAGATGAAGAATATTGGCAAAGCTGCTTCATTTCTGGGTTGAAATGCAACCAATGGCTCAGATAGAAAGGGGCTCTAGAAAATTTTTTTCCTCTCTACTGAGGTATTCTTCCTTCAAAAATACAAAGTTATGCATGAGCATATATGTTCCAAGAGCATCTCCTATTGACCATGGATAGAAGTCAAAATGCAAATTTCAATCAATTCGTAATGGGCATGAACAGTACAATGGCCTTCCTCTCTGTCTGGATAACTAGCAGGAGCGCTGGGCAGCAAGTCCCTGTTTAGCACAGCTCTGGCTGTCAACTCACCTTTTTTGCTGGAATGAGGACTTTGGTGAGGTGTAGTCAGCAATCACCCACCCTTGCTGATTGAAAAGATCTCTTTGAGCCACCATGGACAACAGAATCATGGGTGTATGTTCTGCTGAGCCCTCAGTTCCTGCAATGGGGTAAGGAAAGATTACAGCATATTTTTCCAAAAGCTTAGGGTTTTGGAAATGCTGAAGTTTGTATACCTCAATCCTCAAAATCTTTACACCCTAATGACATCAAAACAGGAGTCAAAACTGCTGAATAGGAAATTAATCCTGTCAGTTTTGTCATTGAACATGACAAATTGAACTGGTTTACTACTGATAGCCTCAGTTCTTACCCCCTTGATAAGACCTGGCTGAAGGAATGAAAGATTAGACTAGATTTGTCAGAGGAAGCAGACACATGCTTCCCTCTTTAAAAGAAATCAAAATGCTTTACAAATTCTGAGTATTTTATTCAGAATGTGACTCTGAGGGAAGCAAAAATGTTCTGATAACGTTGAACAATTTTTTAATGCTTTTTAAATGAAACTGACATTTTTAAATGGGTTCATTTCATGTTACTGCAAAACATTTAAAACTACACTGAAAAGTCTGAAAAGATATATTAGAGATGTACCCAACTTTTAAATGGATGGGGGAAGAAATTGAGGTAGTTCTTATTCTGTGTGTAATTTACTAAAGATTTTTTTGAAACTAAGTATGATATATGAGAAGGAAAAAACAGCAGCTTTTATAATCTGAAATTTATGTTCCTTAAAAATTTGATAAGAAAGTTAAGCTGATTTCTCGTAGTCTCTATTTTTTTGTGAATGTTAGTTAAAAAACCTAAAAATCATTATATATGTATATGACAAAATAACTTTCCCTTTATTAGTAAAAATTAAATTAATTTGTTAGCTTGTAGTGGGTTGAACTTGAGTTGATGGACAGTCTTTTAGACTAGTGACGCTTCTCACAATTTACATTTTAAACTGCACGGAAAGGCGGGAATTGCCTTTGGTCCGAGCTCGCCTGCCGGAAGGTGGGGGGGCTCTGAGCCTCTGGGACCCACCGGGCTGGGCTGGGGCCCCTACCCCCTTCCCCTTTCCCAACACCACAGCCACGGACCCTGGGTCTCTGGGCGGGGAACTGTCCCAGAGCCACAGGCAGCTAAAACCAGCCATGGACTGCCACACAGCTAAACCCATCCGGCGCGGCTTCCTGGGACCGGCTGGTCCTTATCCTCTCCTCTCCTCACGGAGCTGGCAGAGCCTATGGGAGCTGGTATAGCCTCCTGTCTGCAGCCAGCACCCTTCGCGCTGAATTGAAGAAGACACCATGCAGCCAGCAGCACAAAGGGAGCGAGGCTTTCTCCACCATAAAGCCTGAACAAGAACACTCTTCAACATGGCGGCTTCAGAGTCAGAGAGAAAGTGAGTCACGTGAGATGAAGCTGAACATGGCGACGAGACAGAAAAGGGCGGTGCCGCGTTTCTCACACGTAGCTTGAAAAAGCTTCTTGCATGCCGTGGTAAGAAACTGTAATATCACAAACTGTTTTAATCCATTTGAAGTATATGGGGGGATGGAGAACTCACGTGTGGCCCGTGAAAATTGTGAAGAGTGCCTATGCCAGGCTACATAGAAGTATTGAGAGGCTTTTTAGAGACTTGTGGCGAAGAAAGCCTTTGTGTTCAGGCCAAAATAACTCATCCTTAAAAAGACTAATAACCCCATGTGATAGCCTATGTTTGGCAGTGTGAAGGTGAAACATAGATTTAGAAGAAACATAAAGGTTTTAGTTCTAGGCTAGCTGTGTTGAAATTAGTTAGAATAAGAAGGAATTCGGGCCCAGCTAGAGTTAATTAAAATAGTTAGGAGAGCTGGACCTGAAATGGGTTTTAAGATGTTAGTAACTGATTGCCAAATAACTGATGATCTGTCATTTGTATGTTTGCTTAGCTGTGCTTGGAATGAGGAATAGAAGCATTGATAAGTTGGTGTGGGGAACAAGGACAATTACCAATTTCCTCCCTTTGTGGGAACCCATTCAAAAGTCAGACAAGAAGAAACTTAGAGGTCACTAAAGTAATTAGGATTGTTAAAGCTCAGAAAGGCAAAAAGGTCAAAATGAGGAAGATGAGCATACTTCATCTTTTTAAGACCACTGACCCAATTCGAGACCACCGATTCAATTCAGAACACACACTATGCATGCTTAATGACATTTAAGCTCATTTCCATACGAAGCGCAGAATGGGAGGTGTTAATGTTATGAATATGCATTTGTATTTTGGATAGTCATAATTTTTTTTAAATAAAAAGCTTTGTGTTTGCTTGGATCGGCGCCCTGCATCTTAGGGAGCTATCCCACGCAGTGCCTGGTGCCAAATAAAACATACACTTTCTAACTCTAAACTGTTAGAGAGTTTTTGTCTGTCTCAGTTGGATATTGATATTAGATCAATATTCATATTTTGGTGAATCAAAGGAACTGTGAGATTTTCATGGAAGAGACTAGTTTTACACCACAGCAGATTGTTTCTTTCTGGGCGGGTCTGCTGTTGGTGGCAGTTTGGGAGCCATGTGCAGCTGAAGAAAACCCTTTTTTCCTTAAGCACATGAAAGAGACTTATCAAGAACTGCAACACTGACTAAAATCCCATGTTCTGTTACCCTTTGTGTGAGTTGGGTAAAAGGAGGAAAGTGCTGGAAAGGGGGAAAGGGTTTGTTTTAATTTCTTGTTATTTCTCTTTACTTTTAATTCTATTAGTAATAAAACTCTTTCTTTGTACTGCAACTGTTTAAGGTTTGTGCCTGCTTTGCTTTCTCCTAATTCTTATCTCACAGAAGGAAAATAAGTAAGTAATAGATATTTTGAACCAAACCACTACACTTAATTGGTGTTTCTGCCCAGTTTACAAACTACATAGCTGTAATTTTTATGCTGTTGCTTCTATTGTTGTATAACTTCTTCTATGGTGTTTCTAATTTGTGTTTCATTTATTTCACTTAAACTGAAACATTCTGAGGACAGATCCCTAAACAGTACTGTTTGGGTGAGTTTTGAGTGCAGAGGCTTTACTTACTTGCAAATTAGCACATTGTCTCCTGTGTTTCCATGTATAAAAGCTGGTATTAGCATACTAATTTTTAAAGTATTTTTCATAGTACTTCATATTGACTGTTTTACACATAGCCTGATGAGCTTTAGGACATGAAGGTCTACAAATTAGGCCCATGTTTTCTGTTGGGGAGGAGGGGAGATGAAGGAATAAGAAATGGCCTGGTTTCATCTCTGTGAAACTTCAAGCTGATCGCAAAACTGAGATTAATATTTCCCTAGCGCAGGGCTGTTCAGAAAACCTCTTTAAATCATGTAGCTGCTTAGTAACTTAATTTTAAACATCTACTTAAAATCTTTCAAAAAGAATCCAAGGCTAGTCACTATTTCCTATTAATTCTGTTGATCCTTTACACATTAAATTAATATACTATTACTGTAAAACTTTCCCTTTTGAGGGAGGAAAAAGTAGTTGCATGTTTTCCAATGCAGATCTTTTTTTTAAAAAGGAAAAATTTATTAAACAAAAGTTATTAAATTACTTTATGGGGAGCCTATACAATACTGAAAATTACATAAGTTGTGGCAGTGATATGTAAATATTATTCCTAGAGTTACACGTAGGACAATGAATTTTCTTTCCTACTAGTGTCTGATACAGGTATAAAAATCAAACGTTGTTTTCTGGCAATTTTTCATAGTCAAGGAAGTAATTCTGACCTATCTTTTCTGAGTACCTCCATTGTCTGATATGTGTATGGTAAAACTTTTAATAACTATTTAAGATTTATTTTTCAGAAAGAGAGCAGAACAATCCAAAAAAATTTATAATGCATATACAAAAATGTCATGAAAAATTATTTCAAGAGAAGATAAGAAAAAAAAATAAGATGGAGAAAAATGATTGTGTGTAGACAATAATATAGTAATTCTTATATTTTTGCAAATTTTTGAAATTAATACCTGCAGTTACATATAAAACCATTGTAATGCAAATGGCAAAGGAGTATAACAAAAAACCAAGAACTTCTCACATATAAACAGCTTGTCTAGTGAACAATTTCAAGATAGGTAAGCCAATTTAATTCTACCCTTTGACTTTCTGCAATAATCATTGAGAAGTTACATATAATACAGCTTTCAGATTTTTATTATCCAGTGTTTCTTCTGACTTCTTGTTTCAGAAATACAGAATTCTTGGTGAAAATTGCACAAAGCAATTAGAAATGGATTCTTGTGTTGCAAAACATGAGCAAAAAAAGCATGACAGTTTGGTGGCTATTCACTGTATGTCTATGTCACTGCTTTGATATTCTAGCTTAGTCTTGTTACAGAGTGTAACATATATAGGAATTGATTTCATGAGAATAAAAATCTAAACACCACCAAAATCATCAGCACCTATGGACGGGGGAGTTTATGCCCACTGCAAAAAATGATAACATGCATTTGAAGATGGCTGGGGTTACATTCCAAGGCAAAAATATTAGAAGATCTGCCACCTTGGA
Source organism: Corvus cornix cornix (assembly GCF_000738735.6). Classification (NCBI taxonomy): domain Eukaryota; kingdom Metazoa; phylum Chordata; class Aves; order Passeriformes; family Corvidae; genus Corvus; species Corvus cornix. Next base: position 14,474,234 of record NC_046332.1, on the reverse strand, counting down.
CATATTCAAAAGCTGCCGAGACATGGTCCTGGGTAACTGGCTGTAGGTGGAAGGAAACCTTATTGGGGTCTCTTGCATTTTTGTCTGTTACATACATTTGAAAAACAGGACAGAAATTATGGAAAATTTTGGGGGTTTTGTCTTCTATATTTGTCATCCAGTTGTGTTGTTCATTCTTTGAAAGCCTTTGTCTTCAGCCTCTCTCCACCTCCCTTGATCTTGGAGTGGAAATGATTAGCTGGGTGAAGGAAAATCAACATGGAGCGCTTTTTTGTACTGCAGTTTTAAGGAAACCAATTTCAGTATGCTCATGGAAGGAGGCTAAAGTTTCTCCAGAGGATTACATTTGCTAATTTTGTTTTTATTGCTCTGTATTCCTTTCTTACTTTGTCTGTTTCTCTTGAAGGTCTGATCCATAGAACTCTTACATATCCTGTCAGAATCAGTTTATTGCATTTCAGATGCACATTCAGCTCAAAACTACAATGCACATGCCTTTACAGTAAAGACAGAAATAAACATTTAAAGCTGCTATTGCAATCAGTTAAGTAAAGACAGCTGTGTGGTGAAAAATTAAAATAATTTTTCAGTCTTACCAAACATATGAAGACATGATTGTTTCCTGGTATACTCAGTGCCCATATATTTAATTCCTTTAAAAACTGAAAATAGAACATTTAAACACCTGAATATACTTAAAACAAAAATCTTTGGGCCTTTTAGAATTTTAATGATGGACTGAGGACCTAAATAAATAACTAAGTAAATAACTTCAACAGAAAAATATGTCAAGCCTTTGGGGTTTGATTTACGTAAGAATTTACCATTTGGTTCCTGCAGTGAAGCTGCAGTATGAGCATAATTTCCCATGAGTGGTGGTGTTTTCCTTTGAGAACTTGCTTTGAATGAGGGGATAACTCTAGTTCTTTTTCCACATCAGGCAAGTGCACTTCTGTGACAGATGCTTCTCATGCTTTTTCCTCAGCTTTAGGACTTCTTTTAGGACTTCTCACCAAAGCCAAAAGAGAAGTCAAGCAGCTCGGGGTCTTAAGGTTACTCTTCTATCGTCTGGGATGACTGTTCCTTGCAGCTATGCTTGAGTCAAAGGCACAACCAAACCAGATTATCCCTGTGAGCCAAAATGATCCCTGAAAATAAAACTGAATTACAGGTCAGGTTCCTTCTGAATGTCTGAGTGTCCATACCTGCAGACCTCTGCCTGTGACGAGAAGCAAAGAGAGAAAAAAGCAGACATCATTGGTGTGGGTGATGAGGTAATTCAAGGTTGATTTCAGCTTAAACATTAAGTGTGATTGTGATGATGATATGATGCCCATCACTATATTGGGGATTTCATTCTGCATGTGATAGACTGTGAAAATTAATATTTTATTAGTGCAAAAATGTGTGTTTGATGGGAGGTTTTCTCCTGCTAATGAAAGAAAAGAGGGGCATATGTTACCACATCTAAAAGCAGACTATAAAAATTTCTTGGCATCTTACATTTGAGTAACAATGTCATAAATTATTCACTTCCATAGTAAATGAATGCAATTACTCAATATTTCCTAATTTTCTGCACAAAAAAAAAAAATCAAGTACTTGTTTCTCTAATACTAAGTACTACATCAGTCATTTAAAGGTTTGCTATTTGAAGTATGATATATTCCAGTTTTTTTCCTGTTATTCATACTCATATCTTTAACATCTAGACTTACAGAAAAGGTTTTGTGCATTATAAACTAAATAAAAATGGGTCATTTTTCCTCACTTTTTATATGAATCTTCTGTAATTTTTGAAACAAGTGAACATGGCTTCTCAACCATAATTATTTTTCTCTTTAATGCTCAAACAGTAGCTCAAATAATTTGTATAGATTAGTTTTTCATCACTTTCAATTTACATTGAGAGTGGTTGATGTGTATGTTTTTTTTAGATGAGTACTTGCTTTTATCTTCAACAAAAGCCCGTAAGACTCTACAGCAACTGAGTAGAACCACTCAATGTGGAATAAATTATGTAATAAAAGACTAGCTGAGACATGATCTTCCTGTCTTTAAACGGATGCTTTGCTTATTAAATGTGTATTAAGATGACCTGATCTATTCAAATATCTTCAACCATAGAGATTTCTGGGAAAACAAATCTTGTGAAGATGCTCGCTTTTGGTGTGGCATCACATCCTTTGAAAGTATTGGCAGTGTTGTGGGGATTACCTCTCAGAGCACATGCAGGGCAGTGATGGTTCTTTCTGCACACCTTGTCAGTTTTAGTCTTTGGGATACTAATAGAAGTGTCAAATGGCATATTGACAGTTTCAATCTGGTATTTATTATGTGTACCTATCTCTACAAATCCAGGTGTGGACCCTGTGGGAAAGATTAACTCAATGGCATCAGTATAGGTACCTGTAAATACACTGGGTTACTCTTCTTAGCTTCTAGGCAGAGCCTGTGATTTCTACATAACTAACCTTTTCCATGGTTCGCCTTCTCACTCTTTGCAATTCATTAGAATAAATTTTATCCTTTACACCTTTTCCAGTGTGACTGAATTTTTTATTATTATGTAGACCATGAACTGATATCAAAAATATGCATGAGATAAACAGAAAAATAAATGATCTTTTTCTCTAAGAGCCTTTCTATCAAAACACAATGGCATATCAATTTTATCACGGTGAAACTGAAATTTCTGCTTTTAGAGAATTTTTAGGTAAATTATGCTTGAAGAGTATAATTGTACATTGCTCTGTAAATGTCAATAAATTACTGAAAGTACCATAAGTCCCATTATGTCTTTTTATTATTTTGGAATTTAAAACATTTCTGGGAACTTTGGAGGAGTGATTGTGTACTTGGAAAAAATACAGCAGTTGCTGAAAGTGTCAAGAAATGTGTCCACCTACTCTGTATTGTTTACTTTTAATTTGACAGAAATTACATTACATGATAAAGTATGATACAAAATTGTAAGCAATATATAATGTCTTATGTTAAAATGATGGTCTAGAGATACACTGATTAGAGAGACATCAATTATTTATTTTATACTGTTTTTTGAATCTTTGAAATATGACCTCAAAGCCTAGACATGGAATAGGTTAGTGGTAAGATTCGCAAAGCATTTTGTGCTTGTTAGGCTTCTTTAGATAAAATAAGTTTATTTTTAAAGTCTTTAATCAGAATTCTTGTAATTCCTTTACTGTCATGACTGATGTACTAATTTCTGGAAACCTAGAATAAAAACTTTCTCTTCTGACTCATAAACAAGAGTCAATCATTTTATCTTTGAGAAAGACTTAGTTTTGATTGATTAAACTTTTTTAAAAGCCAAGCAAACTCAAGCAGACTTAAATTACATCATGTTTAATGGGCTAGGCAAGCTCAGGATGCTTTGGATTGTTAACTGTATTTCATAGCATAAACTTGCTTTTGTCTGTTACTGCCTCTTACTTTTATTCCCATACAACAATAGCAGCAGAGAAGGAAAGGACTTTTTTTTTCTAGTAACACTTAAAATCTTGCAGTAATGTTAAATCATGTAAATATACAATTAGAAAATAACTCTTGTAAGACAGTCTTCCAAGAGATGAATTGAACAAAGATTCAAAATAGAATAAAGTCAAGTTGCATTTTGAGCTATGATATTGTCAAGGAAAGTCACATGCTAATTAGGTTTTTGTATTGTCAGGAGATACAAGGGACTGTCTGTTCTCAAGTTTTGTATGTTTTAATGTTATTTTGGGTAAAAAAGAACTATCTTATCCAAGATACTGAAAATATTCAGCAATTTAATTTAAGACTGTACAAGGTTGCTATAGGCTTGTAAAAATTAAAATATATTAAAATATATTATATCTGGACTTTATTGTTGCTTTATGGGCAAAAAATATTAGCATTTTTGAAAGTATGTAACTAAAAAGCATTTCTTTGGAAGTTTCTTCCTTCTCTGCAGAAAGAAAATTTCAGCTTAACTGTCTTGCAGGTATAAAGCCTTTTTTCCCAGGTTAAAATCCAAATTTTCTTGTTTCTGTATCAGTAAAGGTAGAAATTTTAGTTCAGCAAGTAAATGTTATGCTTGGCTAAACATTCAGTTCATTATCTCAAGAGAATCCTGAGTGAGTTTCCAAACCAAAAAAACCAACCAAACCAAACAACCCCTGCCCCCGCCAAAAAACATAAGAAATTCCCCCTATATAAGCAAGGGAAACAAAAATTGTATGAGTTCAACACTTGTTAAAGAAATTGTATCTCTTCCTTGGCCTGAAAAAAGTGCCAACTAGTCTGTTTCCATATTGTGCCATTTTCGTGGAGATATTACAATAGATTAAAATCAATGTTATAGCTAGAAAGGCTCAGAAGCTGATGTATATCATAAAATTTTACATGCACTTCTGAAAAGAAAATTAATAATGTTGGACACATCTACTGTAATTTAAGACTGAAAGATAAATATAATAACTTCAGAATAGATTTTTTGTTGTCATACTTTGGAAGCTGAAAACTTTGGTTAAAAGCAAAGTATTGAAAGTAGTGGTAATAAACATTGTGAACTTTCACAGTTTGGGATTTTCTGTGCAATATTTAGTGCATACTAACTTTTCTATTTCAATTAAAATGTAGCTAATTATTCATGAAGATAAAATACTGCAGTTGTCTAAACTAAATAGAAGAGTATCTTTTACTTAAATTGCTGCTGTTTCAGGACATGTCTTTCTCCTTTAGATTGTGAAAACTCTTTTATCATTGGTTTATATATTTAGCAAGTGGTCCCTTACTGTAGCAGAAAAAGTTTAGTAGACCTTTTACACAGAGCATATTTCCTCATAGTAGAATTCTTCTGAGTGTGGGTCATTGTCATAAATTGTTTTCTCTGTTCACTTGCTGATATTTTCATTGATATGTCAACTTCTTCAGTGGCTGTTCTTTTCCTAGCTTGCTGCTTTGTGACAGAAGGGCAAACGGACAGCACTTTGGCTTTGGTATCTGCTAAACAAAACAGCTGAATCTCCAAATGACTGCTAAGGCTCTAAATATTACAGTATAATTGTCTAGGGTAAGCCCACTCTCAAAATACCCATTTTTCAGCAGCAGCAATAAAATTAAATCTGTATTTCTCAGCTAATTGCCATGTCATGTGAAGCCTGGTAGAAAGCTCGTGCTACCAGAGCAAAAAGAGAGCAGAGGAGACTGAACTTGTTGCTCTGTTCTTTAGGTCGATGGTAGAGACATCATACCAGGGATCTCTAGAGAACTTAACCCGTTACTGTCAATTCTCTGTCTGTTCCTTCCCAATGTACAATTCTGTGATAAGTAACAAAAAAAGTTTTACAATATGAGGAACTTACTTTTATATCAATACAGGTTAAAAAACTATTTGTCTAGGAAAAGATTTGTGAAGGCTTTTAGTTTGTTTCATAACACAGTGGTTTTAATTATTAATTAAAAATTATTGCATCAATTACATGAGCCTGACTATATTAGTTTTCACAGTTTGTTTCTTGAGTATGACTTACCTTTGAAATACCAGGAAAGTATTCTTGAATACCCAGAACAAGAATAAAATGTCACCAATTAAAATACAATTTCCAATCCCCTTAAATAGCCATGAGGCTAATTTTTGCATACATCACTGTGTTGGACTTCATCTTTGTTTGCCATGTAATCCAAGTATCCTAACAATGAGTTTTGTTCTATTTTCACAGGAATGTATTAGCCAATGGAGAGATAAAATATGTATCAAGTCTCCCTTTATAAAAACATTTTATTTAATTAGAACACTTCAGTGATTGGGAACCTCTTTACAGATCATAGGGTAGCTATGTTTAAAATTCTTATTATTCAGATCTTCACACAGTGTGGCTCTTTCAGTTTGAACTTTCATTAGATCCTGTGTTTGTGTCAAAGTACCTGTACAATGACTGAATGGGGGTCAGGGAGAAGTTGTATAACCTTAACTCGCTAAAGTGAAGTGTTAAATTACTATTTTGTTTTATACTATCATCATTTTCCCATTTCTTATTGTCAGAAGCCAGAACTGACTCCTCACAGGAAGCATTCAGTCCCAGTAAAAATAGTGTTTAATGTTCAGTGTAGTAGTTAATAAATATGCACATTACTTTTAGTTTTGTATTATTCTTTGAAAACTCCACTACATTTTAAAAATTCCAAGCCAACTATCTTTACAGTGAATCAATAATTCTTTCTCTGCTGGGAAAAATAAATGCACTGTGAGTGGTCTTATCAGTGTAATTGTGATCAATATCTTTATTCATGTGGGTTTTGCTGGTGGAAATGAATTTAAATTTGTGAATATAAACCCTTCCTTCAGCATGCTTGTGAAATGCCGGTTGATTCTGGAGAGGGAAACACATGGGTATACATATCAGTATAATTGACCTATGTAGATATGCATCTCCAGCACTAAGTAGTATGGTGTTATTTGTGCCAATATTTGATGCGTGAATATTCTCTCAATGCAGCATTGAGGAATGAGCAGTAGATTTAGCTAGATATGTTTACATTTTCGAAAGATGTATGTGGAATTTAGAGCATTATAATTAATTCCCAAATTGTTTTTCAAGCTCTGAATCTTCATTACCTGCTATAGTAAGGCCACTTTATAAATTATGAACACCAGAAACTGTAAAGGCTGGAGAAAATGCTAGGTGAGCTGTTAAGATCTGCCTTTGTAAGCCGATGGTTACAAGTCTACCTCTTTCACATTACCTTGGTTTCAACAGGTACTGGTTGTAACTCAGCTTATCGCTTCAGAAACGTCCAGTAAAATAATCCTTGCTAAAATATGCTCCAGCTAAAATTTTGTATTCACATAGGGAGTATAGAAAGCTGTTTTGCAATACACATATATGAAATCATGGAAGACTTTCAATGTCCTTGTAGTCCTAATAAGTTACAAATCTGTTTATTAATTGTAAATGGCTAATTTCTAGAAAAGTCCAAGTATTCCTCAGCTTTCACTTGAAATCTAATTGTTTGTGTTGAAGGTATGTGTGGAGGGAATCATTACTGATAGTTGTAAAATCTGCAAGTTTTTGATGACCACTTTTTGGTCCATTTTGTCCACCAACAAGAAACAAGCTACTGGGTATTTAATCATAAATTAAATTTTATAGCTTGACTACAGTGCTGTGTCATGGAACTGCTTTTTGATTTCTTATTAGAATTGTAGAATCATTCAGGTTGAAAAATATCCCTTAGATCAAGTTCAACCACTAACCCACCCCTGCCAAGGCCACCACTAAACCATGTCCCCAAGTGCCATATCTACACATCTTTTAAATGCCTCCAGAAATGGTGACTCCGTCACTGCCATAAGAAATCTGTTCCAGGGCTTGACAACCCTTCCAGCAAAGACATTTTTCCTAATATCAAATCTAAATCTCCCCTGGCACAACTTGACACCACTTCCTCTTTTTCTATCACTTGCTAGATGGAAGAAGAGACCGACTCTCAACTGGCTACATCCTCTCTTCAGGGAGTCATAGAGAGCATTAAGATCCTCCCTGAGTGTCCTTATCTCCAAGCTGAACACTTCCAGCTTCCTCAGTGTAGGAGGGAGTCTTTCTTCTCCTACCTTCTTCTTCTATAAATACACTGTAATCCAGACCAAAAAATCCAGTCAACACCTTGCTAAATGCCTTGTTCTAATTGGATCTTTTAAATTTTGACAAGTGAAAGTTTGCAGACTGCCTTATTATATCTGGGTGTTCTAAAGTGTGCAAGTAAAAGTTGTTTGTTATTGAACCTCCTGGGAATTTTGTTGTTTCTGCCATGCACCACCCACAGTAAATCCTCTAAAAATCCGCTGAGTGGGCTGGGGCATTACACTCAGATGCTCCTCATCAGACTGGTACTCCAGACCCTTCCCCAGCTGTGCTGCCCTTCACTGGACACACTCCAGCACATCAATGTCTTGCTTGGAGTGAGGGACCAAACTCTTAGTAGAACTAAGATTTTCTTTTTCCTTTGAATCCTTTGCAGAACTAACAGTAATTGTGTGTCTTGTTTGCCTCCAGGGAATGCCTCTACTTTTACCAGAGAGAGTGCATATAGCAAGCAAAGACTGTGATGAGTTAGACATTTTTCTTTTCATATATGCATGTTCACTTGTGTGATCATTATAAATTTCCGATAAGGAAAAAAGTTCTCTAAAGAAATATATAAAGGTATATTTTGTATGTGCATCTAGTTACTTGGTCTGATTTGCTTTGTAAAAACTTCCATTATTTTCAACCATCAAGGAGCTTGTTTTGATAGGTGTTTTGATAGGATGATTCTCTGCAATTTCAGAATATGCTTACAGCTTTGTATTAATTTTACCTGAAGAGCCAAAATTTTTGGTTACCTTATTCTAAGTACTCTCAAAAATCTGCTTTTATTGCTCAAAGAAATAAACCAACCTGTACTGGAAATTCTGTCCATACATCTGAAATAGAAGTTCTTGTCGTCCCTTCTAACATTTTTTCCCTTTTTTGGCTTATTATAATTTATGTTATCTTTCACATCATAACAATACAATAATATGTATTTTATAGCAAATTCTCATCAAAAATCTCATTTTTAATACATTAAATTCTTTCTCATGTTTTTTTCCAACATGAATGATGCTGGTTATTTCTTTCATTTTGGAAATTTTTCATTTTTTTGAATTCATGCTGAAACTGTATTGGCTTTATCTCTGCACAATATGTTTTTAAAAACCCCATGTGTTACAGTCTGCATGTGTTCAGGCTTATGATAAATAGCCTATCACCAGTCATACTGGCAACACCTCTGCCCATAGGGGTTTTTTTTCTAATCACTTACATAAATTCTGAAGAAGATAGTTAGCTTCAGAGCTCATCGTGTGCCTCATCAGTTATCAGAATCATTAATTAAATGTCTTTTGGGGCTTATGTGTGAAAGATTTTAGTGTCAAAGTTTCTGTTTAGAAAATAAATCCCAGCCTTTGGGCATGAAATCAAGACTTACTTGATGATGACAAAGTATCAGCAGAAATTAATTTAGTTTGCACAGTTGTCAAGACAAATTCAGGAAATAGTTAACAATATCTTCATATCCAGTGGTTATTTCAGGGGTTTGGGTGGCTGGGGAGTTTGGATGAGGGAAGAACTGGAGGGACTTTTTTGTTGTGCTTTGCTTTGGGTGACTTTGGGGTTTAGGGTTTGTGGATGTGTTTGGTTTTACTTGGACAATTATGAATCAATAGAGTTGCAGTGAGATGCTTCTACATCTCTTAAGCAAGTTCTCACTGTCTGATAGCATTTCTTACAGATGAACTTTGCATTATGGCACAGTGATCAACAAGTAGAGACTGTTGATGAGTAACAAACTTTACACTCTTTTTTATTCAAGTCTTAGCATAGATATGATAACATATAGTTTATTTGTTTATACTTTGTTTTGTTTTCTTTATTGAACTATGCATTCAAATGTTCACTAATCCACCAGATCTTCCATTAACAGTGAAATCCTCAAGTTAATGAACTAGTTCTCCTCTGACAAAATAGTTCTTTCTCACCCTGTCTTTGTAATCAAACCTAGGTATTGAGAAAATGGAGGAGAGGTAGTGTGGTGGGTTGACCTTGACGGATGCCAGTTGGCCACCAAGACACTCTATCTCTCTTCTCTTCATCAGGACATGGGGTGAAGAAAATAAGATGGAAAAAAACCCATTTGTGTGTCAAGAAAAGGGAAGTTTAATAAAGCAAAAGGAAAGACTGCACATGAAAGCAAAGGAAAACAAAGGACTTATTCTCTGCTTCCCATCAACAGGCAATGTCTGGCCTCTTCCTGGGAAGCAGGGCTTCAGTATGTGTAGTGATTGCCCTGGAAGACAAATGTCATAGTAACAAATGCCACCACTCCTCTTTTCATTTAGATTTTATACCTGAGCAAATGTTGCATAGTGTGAGAAATTCCTTTGGTCAGTTTTGGGTCAGCTGTCCTGGTTGTCTTCCCTCCAAAGATTTTTCCCACTCCCAGTTTAAGGGGTGAGTGGCACTATGTTGGAGAGACATAGAAACCTAAAGAATAACTTGGATGAAAATGTTACTTTTGTTTAGATCTCATATTGCTCCATTACAGTGCAATTACACTGGATTTATGGAATACAATTGTAATACCTTGATTGTTTTAATGACCACTGAAGAAATTTCAGCCCCAGGAGAGGAAATGGTTACCTGGAAGTTCACAGCCTCAAACCTTGTGACTCTCTTATGTTATTGTGGCAGAAAATACTAAACACTAATATTAATTTCAGGTTCTAAACATTTCTTCCTGAACAGGGACATCAGAAGTATCCACATCTGTAGAAATAGTGTTGAAACAAAATTTTTATACAGAGAAAATACTTATGACCATGAAGATTGTCCTGAATATGCAAGCAGAAGAGATGCATTATTAAAACTAAATGTGGCAGTCTAGTAGACCCCGTCTGATTTTTAATGCAATTCTTTAAAGCTTCTCTTATTCATGCTAAATAAAAACCTTCCAGTGTCAACCAATCTGTCTGGTACAGAATGCATATTTTTGTATATAAATACTTCTGCCTAGTATTCTGAATGTGAGGTGGCTTGAATTGATAGCAATTACTGCAATGATTTTACTTCTTGAATATGCCAGATCCAGTATTTTTGCTTAGGTTTTGAGGCTGACAGCTTGAGGCAAGGTGAAAACTGACTTGTGTTTTTGTTGCTGCCCTTCAGGGGATCATATGCAAATGATAAATTGCCTGCAACCAGGTCTGTAACTCGCCAATGATGCCGGTGTGAAAGTAGTGAATGATGAGGAAAAACAGGTGCTGGAGAAGAAGCTGGCCAGTGGTGGACATCTCCTAATTAACAAAGTTACCAGGGCTTCTGAATATTCAAATCAACCCTAACCCCCTCAAAGTAACAAAGCCTAAAATATGTTCGAAAAAATCTCTTTCTGATGGCAGAAGCTTGCTGGAATATGGCATTATAAAGAAGTGACTCCAATATCCAGCAAGAAGTGTATGAGAAGTGTTGTGCTATGTTTTTTGGGGAATAAAAAAAGAGGTTAAAATAAGTATGATTTTAACCTGTTTGAAAGAAGTCAATGTCAATATTTCGGTGCAAAGAGCACCCGTTCATATGGATTTAAACTGATTTTTGGAGGAGGCGTTTGTGGATTGAAACTGATATTTAATTGTGGTAAGGTGCATGTTTCCTGAAACAACCTTGAAGTTTTTATTTGTTTGGTGTATCCTCAGAATCTAATATAAAACTACAAATTTTTGTTGAGAGATTCAGACACCCAAGAGGTTTTGACCATAAATAAAACCCCCAAAACTCTAACAGAACATGAAGTCATGTGAGAATAAGGATTCATTTTGTGTTTTCCAGTAACTGGAATCTTTGGGGTTGGGGAAGTAAGTGGGAGTTAAATACCTGGGTTTTTTCTAGATGTTTTGATTTTAAAGGTACTTCCTTAAAATCTTAAAAAGTTGTGGGATTATTGAAGATTAAAAAGGGATCTTTAGCTGTATTTTCTTTAGGCATGAAAGATACAGATTCAGATGCTTGCAATGGATTGAGAAAAGACAGGAAAGGATTCTACTAATCTCAGGTAACTTCCTAAAGCTCACAGGGCCTGGGGGTGGGAAGACACCATGCCATTTCCTCTGGCATCCTTTTTAGGCAAGTTACATAGGAGGTACCAAGTTTCTTTAAAGAAAACAAATATTAACATAGTCGTTCCTTTTGGAGAAGTGTGGGAACTGGGGTGAGGGGAAAGTGTATATTTTAAATGTTTTCTTTCTCTCGGTTTAGTTATAATTCACCGTTTTGACACAATGCGTTAGATAGTCTGTTCCAACCACAGCTGCAAAATAAGCTACTTCAAGAAAAATATTGTCCAACTATATTGATTTCAAATTTTAAAAATTAAATTTTAAACCCCCAAACATAATCCCCGCACACAGGAATTGTCCTCCCTATTAAATACAATCACCACATAATCTGTTATTGCAGCTGTCATGGACTGACCCCATTTCTCATGCCCCTTCAGGGCTTGGAGTAGAGGAGGTAAAGGAGTCAGGAATGAACAAGTAAAATTGAGTCTGGGAAGAGGAAGAGTGAAGAATGTTCTTTCTCACCAGCCAACTTTATTTTTAATTTGCAACAAATTAAATTTCCCTAGGTCAAACCTGTTTTTCTTGTAATGGTTAATTGTTAAATGATTGCCCTGTCTATCTCAACCCACAGGCTTTTGCATCTTATTTTCTCCCTCCGTTTGAGGAGGGGGAATGAGAGGGTGGCTGGGTGGGAGCCAGCTGGCCAATGTCAGCCCACCATAGTTTGGGTGGTGATTTCTCTGAAGTTTCCTAGCAGGGAAAAAACAATTAAGTACAATTGTAAATAGATTATGTAACTATGACATGAGAATCACCTTCAACCTCATCAAATACAGAGGCTTTTGGCCAAGAATTGCAACCCGTGCTGCCCAGTAATTATTACAATTTAAGTGTAGGCAAATTCTGGCATTCTAGGATCCTGACTGGAAGAAAATAAAAAAAGCAAGGATGTTATTAAAAATACTGTTAATATTAAACACTGTAGTGTTTAACTGAAGACTAGAAAAACATGTTTTCATTGGAAAAATATCACTGTGTAATTATGTCAATAAAAAACCTTTTAACAAAATCTCCATGTAAAATTTGAAGGTACAGAGTAAAAAAATACAGAAAAAACCCTTTGTGTTTTCAAATGTTAACCTACTTGTATCTGAATGCTCACAAAAATATGGCTTTGTGGGCAGTAATAACTTTATTTCTCTGTGGAAATAAGCATTTCCTATTTTGGACTTGCATAAGACTAAAGTGAAAGTACTTTTGGTTAAACTTTTACTTTTGTAATGCAAGGTATTCAAGAAGGAATTGAAATAACTTATTGAAAAACAATTTTATAGCACTTAGTTACAACAAATCTGCTTTTGTTCTGATGAATTCTGCAGGCAAGTTATGTTTCAAAACTTATTGGTATAGGAAATTAATTCCCAGGTGTGATCTGTCTTTATAAGAATGTAACTCATCTCCTCCTCCCTCTGCTTCCCTTCTCACTCACAAAGCTCGGACCCAAGTCTCTTGTCAGCTTTTCCAATAGATGTTTAATTAAAGAGATGCTATTACTGTTCCACAGTTATTAGAAGTATTCTGATAAACGAAGAGAATACATAGAATAAACTGTGTGATTAGAAACTGACTTTTTTTGAACCTAGTGCTTTCATCCTGAATGTCACTCTGTAAAATTGCTGCAGTCATACAGAACAGTCTTGTGAAGGTAGTATGAAAAACTCCACATGTTAGTGATGGGAGAGGAAGAAAACTCAAAAAACCCCGAAGTTACCCCAAAATTGCAGAGTTCAAAAAATGCTATGCAAGGAAGTCAAAAGGTTAAGTTCAGCAACTTCACATGGACTTCGTTTGATTGCCACTGTGACCTGGAACATCAGTATAGTATCTATAAGGACTTAGATATTGCTATCTCTGTTAGCATTGGATGCTTTGAAAAGTCCTGACAAAAGGTGATAGCTGTAGTGCCCTAGAAATAAGTAGCTTTTCAAAGAAAGCATGCTATGCATTTATCTGTTAAAAAACACTTGGGAAGAATTTCACATTTCTTGTGAAACTGCAAAAGTGTTGAAAGAAACCCGCTCAAATAACAGTCATTAAAAAAGACAGAGGAAAGACTTGTCTCTTGCTTTTTGAGACCTCAGTTTACTAAATCAGATTTTTAAAAAATATGTCGTCTCTTTTCTTAAGTTATGATTTTCTGTCTGCAAAATATGAGGGATGTTTGTTGGAGGAGGGAGTTCTTGTGAAATTCAAAAGAATCATACAACAGGTCTGCTGGCTTTGAAAGAGCTTTTGCAACATTCCAGAGTTTACATCTGATTGCAGCTACTTTGGAGCTGTGGAACAGTTTTTTGAGGAAAGAACTGACAACCTGATTACATACTCTACTTCAACAGTATTATGGGCCCTCAGTCTATTTTTTCCTTTCATTTTTTTTTTAAGAGTACAAGTGACATATAAAATCAAAAGCCTGTGCATACATCTCTATCAAGAAACTGCTTCAAGGTCCTGTAGTTTCATCATTTCTGCTAGGGGAAAGTTGTCCATGCTTTTCTAGCTGCACAAGAACTTTAGGTTTACCTTTTATTTCTTTAGGCCTATTTTGCGTATGTCCTTAAGGCTTTTGTATAAGGCTTTGAAATGTGACATTAAAGCATCTGGGAAGTTAAAAAATGTGTAGATCATTTCAATATTTGGAGGGTTTTGTTTGTTTGAAGACCTCAAGATCCTTTAATGCTAATTGGAAATATTCAGGATGATTATTGTAAATATTCAGAAAGTCTATTGTTTTTCGATAGTCCTGTAGAGCAGTTGAGCGCTGCTCAGGTTTAAGTTTTGATTAGTGTATCTGCACTCTCATGAAAGCTAATCATATAAATATCTGATGAAAGATGTTTACCTACAGTAGGTTGTGGGAACTGACCTGTGGAGAATATAGCTTCTCATCAGAATGAATATTTTTCTTTTTTTCTGAATGGGAGCTCAGGGCTGGGAGCTTCATTTCCTGATGTTTTTAGAGGATCTTAGAGCTACCTCTAAGCCTGTTGGCACAGGTGCTATATGTTTCCTTGTCCTTAGGTCAATGGTGAAAATAAGCAGCAGAGTCTGAAATCAAGACTGTCCTGTTAGACTGTCCTGATTGCTACAGATGCTGCAAGACCCAGGTTTTGGAGCACAGGCTGCATGTGTCTTGTACTCTTAGAGATCACAGCTAGTGCATAAGGAACAACAACATCAGTAAAAGCAATGGGGCATTGCTCTTGAAAGACCATGATTATTATCTGGTGGAGAGGAATAGTCAGCAGGAGGCCAGTGATGAAAAGGCTGACAGTCGTGTTATGACAAAGTCTTGTGAGGGTGGTAAGAGACGTGCTGACTGTGCTGGGAAGGCTGTGGCCATTCACAGGGAATGGAGCTACCACACGCTTACAAACAAGGTCATTAATTATTACAGCTAAGAAACTTTCTTGAGGGTTGCAACATTAGGCAAATGAGTTTCATATTCAAAAGTCGTGACTGCCCTTGAGGTGGAGCAGGCAGGATAGTGCTGATTAAAGGGTTTATGTATTATATGAATTATACGCATTAATCATCATATAAAATGTAAAAAGTATATATTATATAGTGTTATGTTAATAGATAAAGTTATGTATCTATGTGTAAAAGAGAAAAATACGTATTTATACATATTTTTATAATCCTTCATACAGATCTCTGTGTGTGTGTGTGTGTGTGTGTGTGTGTCTGTATATAAAGTGTATATATAGAGGACAAAAAAATTGGGGCCAGGCAGAGAAAGTTGGGGTTCTTCAGTCTGCAGAAGAGAAGGCTATGTGGAGACCTCACAGCAACCTTCCAGTATCTGAAGTGGAGTTACAGGGAAGCCAGAGACAGGTTCTTTATCAGGAAATGAAGGTTAGATATATGGAAGAAATTCTTTACTGTGAGGGTGCTGAGGCACTGTAATGGGTTGCCCAGAGAAGTTGTGGTTGCCCCATCTGTTATGATCAGGTTATTAAAATTTTTAGAGCAATGCCTCTGCCCAAGCTAAGGTACAAATGAGACCATATGCCAAAGTCAATAGTATGGATTTTACTTAATAATAAATGAGAGAGAAAGAGAAAAATAAATAGAAAAGAGGTGGGGGAAGAGAAAATATCACCCCTCCATGGATCCCAATGGCATCCCATTGATCCTCTCCATGTGGTCTTCTGGACCCTTCTTTGAGGGTCCCCCAAAAAACACAGAGTCCCATGGATTAATATACATTTGGGTCAGGTGCCTCCCCTGGAGGGAGGGCAAGATTGACACTGTGTCTTGTAACAGACTCTGAATCTGTTTGTTGCATTACTTCGCATCACATGCAATGCTCTGGTGCAAGGCCTCAGAAAGAAGTCTATGGGGAGCTTCAGAGGTCTTTGATGGATTATGACACCTCTTCAACTGCTTCTCATGTGAATGTCCTGTGGATGTGGCCTTCCTGGGGCGGGAGGGGGGGGGGGTTTCACAGCTGAGCCAGTTTGTATAAGGGAGGATGGGTGTTCACTGTCTCTGACCAGAGGTTACATCACACATGCAAAACTCTCCTCCCCCAGCATTGGTTGTGGCGGAGTTTGTGGAAACCTGCCCTCAGCAGATGAGCCTGTGGGCTATGGCCTACCCCCACCCCAAACCCAGCCAGGGATGATTTTTAGGATAGCTGCTGGGTTTGGCTTTCTAGTGAATGTATTCTTCTCCCTTAGCCTTGTTTACATCTCCCTAGACCTGAGATGCTTGAACAGTAGTGTCACATTTATCTTATCTCAAGTTCCCTTAGGCAGCTTAACTCACAGTCCAAAGTTCCAATCAGGCATCTTCAGGGAGGGGTGGGCTTCTGTGGTTACAGCTTCTTTATGCAGTTTTGCCATAATGGGCAAAACTCCTTCATAACAATGTTTAAGGCATGAACCATAACATTTCAGTCTCTGACAGCATCCGTGGAAGTGTTCAAGGCCAGGTTGGACAGGGCTTGGTCTAGTGGAAGGTGTCCCTGCCCAAGGCAGGGGAATGGAATGAGATGAGCTTTAAGGTCCCTTCCACCCAAATAATTCTGTGATTCACTGTATGATTCTATTTTCATATTTGAATATTTCTTGGTCCAAAGGAAGGGGCAGTAAATTCCAAGACTGCCTGTGAGAACATGTGGGTATGTCAGTGTCAAGAAATTTGTGTCAGTCAGTCACAACACAGCATGAAAACTTGAAAGGAATGGCTCTTTCAAAAGGAGGGTCCTCTGTGCTTGTAATGACAGGCACCTTCCCTTTCTGATGTGCTTCTAGGGACACTGGGACCAGCAGCATTTCCTGCTGTCCAGCACAGGGCTGCCTGAAAGCACAAGACTATGATGGCATCAAGAAAGCTGTGAGCCAAAGGAGCAGAATGATGATTAATACACTGACACCATTTGGACATAAAATGGTGGACCCTTCCATGAAAGGACAGACAAAAAACTCGTAGAGGAAGGGTTGTCTTGGCCTGATGTACTTCTGAGTAAACTGGAGGGGGTAAATGGTCTTGTCAGCCAAACCATGCCAGATCATGTCACTGGAAGTAAGGGTGTCTCCTCTAGGACAAATGGCCCTTGAAGCTGCTAGGAGGGGGTGTGATTTTTGCCAGAAGCTGAGGAGTGCAACATGCATCATCATCATCATCATCATCATCATCATCATCATCATCTTGCACTTGGTGAACTGGCTTCTGTTCAAACAAGATGTTTGTTTTCTATATTAACTGATATATTCTGTAGTTTTGTAGCTGCCTGTTAAGGAATTCTTAGTGGATGGGGAGGTAACGTGGTCATGACAGATATGTGCTATCTTTTGTTTGAACTTCAAAGCTAACAGTTCAGTAATCTTAATGCATTGCTGAGTGAATGTCAACAAAGATATTTGCTGGTTACAGCATGTTTTGTGAACACTATGGACATGAGGTGGATTAACTTCAATTGATCAGTACAAGGACCTTTGCCACCTTGAACTTTGATTTTAACCATACAGGCTGCTGTCACTTAGGCCTTTCAGTAACTGCTGCCCTACAGCAGGAATAATGTGAAAGAGAGGAAAAAAATCCAAGATGAACTTACATATTTCCTTTACTAAGAATGCTTTGACACTTACCTTGTTTACCATAGAGAGAACAAATAAGGGATACTTCCATGTTTTTGAAAATAGAAAGTGGGTGTATGATGCTTAAAGAGCAGAAAGGTAAAGATGCTTAAAGAGAAGAATTACAAAGACTGAAGAACACCAAAGGAATAAGTTAAAAGTGCTCTCCTATAAACAGCATTTTGATATATGAAGACAGTGATGTGTAATGGGTATTTTGAAATTTTGTATGATTTTTTTGTATCTTTTCTTCCTTTGTAAAAAGCCAATGTGTATTTAGTGCTCCAAGGAGTAACATACAGAAGAGTGTGACTAACAATTTATCCACTGTTAAATAACTGGTGGGCTGATGCAGTAAGATACACACCTTCACCATCTGTTTTCCTGCTGCAGTTAGGTTTAGATTCTTGAGGATTAGGACCAAGATCTTGTCAAAATGATATCTACTTCTGGATTTGGTGATATCACAGAAAAGCATAGCTTTTTAATAGTATCATGGAGATAGATTTTGCATAGGAAAAATGGGGCTGAGGTATTATTTGAGTTTAACTCTGCCAGATTTTTGCTTCTCAAATGTAAAATATAATCTGTGTTGTAGTTTGGATCTACTTAAACTAAAGTTTACACCACTGGGAGAAAAACTGGTATGTGTGTTCAAATAAGGATGACAAATTTAAGTACTTGAAATAAAAAGTTTTATCCAAGCTGCAGTAAAGTAGCCTTTGCCTCTCTTTCTTTTAACATTAAAGACATCAAGTATGATATTGAATCTCTAATATGTGTAACAGTACTCTTCTACCATCATTGTATCATGTAAAATAAAAATTATGGATATTATGAACACTTTAAAGCTTATTATGTGTACTGTGCAAAACATCTTTGGAGACTTACAAAAGCCAAGTGGTGAACTAGTGCTCTAATGAGAAATATGCCGTCATGTCACTATACCAGTGTTGCAAATCTGTGTGCATGTCAAGACCTTTATGGAAATGAAAGAAGAGAGTACAGGATACAGTCTCTTACTTTTCACTAGGTCATTTACACATGGATACTTCTCTATAACATGAAATTTTTCTGTCAGTCTGTTAATGCTGAGGGTCTTAAATATACTCTGTTACTCCTAGGAATTAATGAAAAAGGTTAATTTTCTTTTTAATAAATTTGTATTTCCAATTTGGCAGCTGGTTTCATAGGATTACCTATTTTTATAAGCAACTTTTACATAAGATTATTATACCGTTTGTGAGGTTTATTTGGTTGGGTTTGGGTTGGTTTTTCCTACTGATTTTAATATTTAGCTCTGCATTTTGTCCTCTGAAGACATCAGTATCTCAGGTGCTGTTAACAGCCAGTCAGCCCTGAGCATTTATTCTATTTAACAAAGTGTTCACAATCTATTATCAGAAAATTTTGATGGTTTCATATATGCTGAAAAAAATCCCTCTACCAATGTACTGACCATCAGATAAATTCAAATAGGTACTAATAGGAAACTTCAATCACAGGGTCCTGGAATGGGTCAAGTTGGAAGGGACCACAGTGGGTCATCTGGTCCAACTCCCCTGCTCAAACAGGGTCATCCCAGAGCATGTGGCACAGGATTGTGTCCAGACAGTTCAGTATCTCCAGTGAGATTCCACACCCTCTCTGGGTGATCTGTTCCAGTGCCCGATCACTGCACAGGAAAGAAGTTCTTCCTCATGTTCAGGAGGAACTTCCTGTGCATCTGTTTTTGCCCCTTCCCTCTTGTCCTAGTGCTGGGCACCACTGAGCAGAGCCTGGTGTGCTCTGACCCCTCCCTGCAGACACTGACAGACGTTGATGAGGTCCCCTCTCAGTCATCTCTTCTTGAGGCTGAACAGGCTCAGCTCCCTCAGCCTTTCCTCATAAGAGAGATGCTCCATCCCTTCATCATCTCTGCAACCTCCACTGGAGCCACTCCAGGAGCTCTTGTCCTGTGGAGCCCAAAGCTGAACACAGCACCCCACCTCCTTCCACCTGCTGGCAATCCTCTTCCCAGTGCACCCCAGGATCCCATTGGCTTTCTTGGCCACAGGGGCACTGCTGGCTCAGGAACAGCTTGTTGTCCACCAGGACCCCCAGGTCATTCACAGAGTTTCTTAATGTTATGCTGCTTAATATTAATTTTTAATGTGATTTTTGTCAGAACATGTAATAGTGACAGAAACTAAATGCAGGAAAAATAAATGGGGAGTTGAGGTTTGTCTATGAGAAGAAAAATCATAGACAAACCTTACAATCAACTGTGTAAGAGGATGTATTTGTAACATGTATCCACAGCAAAACCCAACTTATTTTAGGACATTAGTATTGAGACTCTTACCTTTCTCTGTGTAGGTATTGCTTCTCTTAATATATGGGCTTATGCTTCTACAGTCCTTCATAAACTGTAGGGAAATCAGGCTTTCGGATGTAGGCTTGTGTTTCCTGTTACTAGTCTAAAGAGCTCCATGAAGTTTGTGATGGGGGCTTTTTATGTTTTGAGACAAGAAAATCTCTCCAAAACTAGATAACTAGCAAAATAATTTTGAAGAGTGTTAACAGATGTTGCTGGCTTCAACCCCCTTATTCCTTCCTGGAGATTGGAAACACCCAGTGTCATGGCAAATGAGCAAGTTACTGGGAATCATGTTGGTATTGTGGTTGAATTATATACTGGAATTGCTGTATTTTATTCTGTGTAACTTACACTTGTATTGTGTTTTCATTTTTATTTTTAATATCTGCTAAATCAGAAATCTCATAGAATACCAAATACCTTCAAATTAGTGAATTTATTTTAAATGTTACACCCTCCCTGCATAGAATATGTCAAAGAACCTGGTCAAAGGGGAATTGGACCCTGATGTGGCATAATGAAGGAATGAGAAGACAGAGTTTTATCTAAATTTTTCTACCATGTTAAAGATACTTGAATAACTTTATCTAGTTTGCTTAACCATTCTTATATGTTTGTGCATGTTGCCTCTTTGATTTTCTGAAAGATGAAGCAAGGGTGAGGGTCCTGTAAAAGAGAGGAAGAAAGTCTCCAGTACAAGGTTGCAGCAGGAACACATATTTTTTCTTAATTTCTAGTTACTATCTTTTAAAATACTTTGATCGGGTCTTAAATTTTTGTTCTTTCCTGAAATAAGACAACCACTTGAAGTTTTATTGATAAAAGAGTGATAATTTATTGCTGTTGGCTTTTACTAAAGGAAACCCACATGCATTCTTTAATAATGTTATCAAAGGGATGACTGACAAAGTACTGTTTTACAAGGCCTGTCTCATCTTCCCACCTATGAAAACATTCATACGAATGAAGTGACATCCTTGCCTTTTCAGGTCTAATATTTTGAAATTTATTAGATGATTTACATTCAGGTTTTGCAGCTCAAGTCCACTTTTAAAAGGAAGAATGATAATCAATATTTGACAGTTCTGATGTTTTCTCTGTATGTACTCTTATAAATAACATTCAGCACTATGATGCTGAGCAAAATGGTTTTGGAGGTTCCTATTGTGTCAGCGTCTAAATTTGTCTGATACTCTTATGTCAAGAGCGGTTTTAAAAGCAACTGCCCACACGTGTATGCATTTTCAAGCCTATTGAAAGTGACAATTTTTGCATCTGCACACACAAACACACACATATATATGTATGGAAATATATATATTTTTCATCTATATGATTATATATTTCTGAGTGTTCTTATAGAGCTCCATCTTATGATTTCTAGATTTCTTCCATCTCACTTAAAAGAAAGTAAAAGTGATATGGCTAAGGGATTCTGTTAGTACTAGAGAATTTCCAGATCTAAATGCCTTGCAAAATATTTCACATTAACTCTACAATATTCTCCTTATAGGAAGAGTCATGGGAAGTGATCAGAGATGGTGGGAAGACGTTGTACAGTTTTAGATGTTAAACGTTGTTCCTATACAACTGGAATTATTCTCCATCTAGTTTAGTCTGAACAAAGTTCTTCTTCACAGGTCTGCCTGTAAAAAGAACTGGACTTGCTATTTTATAGCATAGTTGTTCAGTTTGAAGTTTATATAGTCTCCACAAAATAGGCAATAGTAGTAAAAACAACCAAATAATATTCCCTGCCATTTCTTGTTAGAAAATTAAGCAGCCGTAATTCTGAACATGAAGTGGGAATAATGTGACCATTTTGCAGATGTTTCATGACCCAAATCACATTATTTGAGTCAGTTCTCCTTCTCTGCCATGAGCTGATGGCAATGGATGGCTTCATAAAACTTTCAGTGACAGGTACAAAAAGGTGATTTGGGGCAGGAAAAATATTTTCCATCACCCTAACGATGTCAAAAGCAAGACATGACTAGAAGAGAAGTTGAGGATAATGGGTAACTATTTTACTGGTCCATAGAATCTTGGTTTCTATGGCATTTGAAGGATGCTATGAACTACAGGGGTTGAATGATCTTATGGAACTTTCCATGGCTATTAAATCAGAGCAGTCATGGGGAGATGGGGGGAAGGGAATTACTTCAGTGCTGCTGATGGAAATTTTTTATAGGCATCTTGCTGTTTCCCATGGTGGGGGAAGATGGAATAAACTAATGACAGGCAAAGGGTCAAATACTTACAGGGTATAGGCATCCAACTGCTCAGATGCTAGTCTGAAGTTTACCCATGACTTTTTGGAATCTTTCTGGGATTGCAAAATTGTTTTATTACCATAAAGAGTAGCTTTTTTTTTTTTTAGGTTTTTATTTGAAGATGTACTCATTATTTACTTATCAGGAAGTACAGTACTTATAGTGTTATTATAATGCTTTCAGTTCAAATTCCAGTCTGAGTTCAAAAATATAAAATTTAGTATGGATAAACAAATATTTTTTTACCATGAATATTCTTTTTTGGTGACTTTTTTCTTTAGGGTTCTGCTCATATGCTATACAATAATAGCACTTCTAATAGCTCAAACTGTGCTCCCTGATCTTAGAACATCTGGAATCACTGAAGTTTAAACAGAAAGTTTTTTCCCTTTCACTTGCATACTGATCCTGCATGAGTTGAATTACCTGACATAAAATAGAGACAAGCTGAGAGTATTGCACCAGAATCAATTTCTAGCTTGAATAATTGAACAGGTGGTGGTATACCCTTGCTTAATGGCCTGATCTTCAAAATATTTTGTATATGCATAAATCTACTGTAATAAATAAAGTCCATGCAGTCAATGTATGAAATCTGAGTTTCACAGAGAAAAAAAAAGTAAACTCTAATTAAAGATCAGAATTTCATCCAAAAGGATTTTTGCCAGACCTTAGTGTACTTATATTTAACAAAATTACAGCATAGAAATATAAAATCTGTTGTAGTGCTTCTACATGGAGGTGATCTTGTTGTTTCTTTGTTGAAAAATATGTTTTAATACTCTTCCTGTAAGGAAGAGTATAGAACTTACATAGAGCTTTGGAGTCCAAAACTAAAATAAAACTTAGAAAACATATCCCAGTCTTAACTTGCAAGATGCCTGCAGTGAGAAAGGAGGATTACTTGAGAAAGTTTAGCAGAATAGCATTTATTCCTTCAGTTACTGTTTGAGAGTGGATAAAATCACAAAACTAGCCATGCAAACAAGTAAAAACTGTATTTAATTTTTGTTCCTTTGGGGAAGAACTTCCACAAATAATTTGTTTGGCTGAAAAACAAATCTTGTCTTTATTAAGTGATTACATATTGCTGTCATGATGATGGGGAAGCTGAAAGAAGCTCTCTGTGGATAAATGTGAAACTCCAGAGGAAAGAAATAAAGAAACTTGCCATTTTAAACAATTAGAGCTGTGTAAAAACAACACTTAGAATCTGTTATCTAGTGGCAATAATGGAATAGTAGGTATTCATTTAAGAAACCCTAAAAGGATTAAAAAACTGTAATAGCTGTCAACCCCCAAAGTATCCAACACAGTGAAGATAATAATTTTTCTGTCCTGAAAAAAATGACACTTTGGATCTCATAGAGGTTTGATTACTATGAGATTTTCTACTTCTGGCTGTCAAAGTTTGCTCATATTTGTCACCAGGTAGATGCCAGCAACGTTTTTTACACTATTAATGAAAATTTGAGGTTTAGGTTAGATATTAGAAAAAGGTTCTTTACCCAGAGGGTGGGTGGGCACTGGAACAGGCTCCCCAGGGTGGTGGTCACAGCACCAGCCTGATGGAATTCAACAAATTTTTGGACAATGCTCTCAGGCACAGTGGGGGATCCTTGGGGATGGTGCTGTGCAGGGCCAGGAGTCAGACTCGATGATCCTTGAGGGTCCCTTCCAACTCAGTATATTCTGGGATTCTGTAATTTTGCTACATTTAAAAGAGAGAACTTAACTGGCTTAAGATCAGATATATTAGAAATTTAGAGCACTAATTCCATGTATGACAAAAGTCTTAATGTGCTTAATTTCCTCTACAACAAAGAACAGCTCCATGTATATGCTGGGGCCAACTGACTGAAAAGTGGCTTTGCAGAAAAGGAGCTGGAATTCCTGGTGAAAAAGAGCCATAATGTGCAGAGAGAGCCAGTGGTGTCCTGGGCTGCACAAAGAGTTGTGCTGCCAGCAGGGCAGGGAGGGAATCCTTCCCCTCTGCATAGCCCTGGTGAGGCCACACCTGAAGTGTTGTGCCCAGTTCTGAACTCTCCAGTACAAGGGAGACATGGATATACTGGAAAGAGTCCAATGAAGGGCTATGGAGATGATTAAGGGACTCAAGCATCTCTCCTATGAGGAAAGGCTGAGAGACCTGGATCTTCTTAGCTTAGAGAAGGGAATGCTGGGTGGGGATCTCTTGTCAATATGTATAAATATCTGAAGGGACAGTGCAAAGAGGACAGAGACATGCTCTTTTCAGTGGTGCCTACTGACAGGACAAGAGGCAATGGGCACAAATGGAAGCAGGAAAACACTTTTTTTGCTGTGAGAGTGACTGAGAACTGACACAGGTTGCCCAGATAGGTTGTGGAGTCTCAATCATTGGAGTTATCCAAAAGATGTCTGAATGTTTTCGTGGTAACCTTCAAGCACTGGGTGGCCTTGCTTGACCAGGGTGCTTGACCACACAGTCGCCTGGCATCCCTTTCAACCTTAACCATTCTATGTGTATTCTATGTCCAACTAGAGAGAAAATGTGACATAACTTAAGATTTTATGCTGAGCCATCTAATAGGCTTTAATAGGTGGGTAATAAAGTGGTGAATATTATGGAACATAGCTATTCATAAAATTTAGTTCAGTTTTCCTGTACCTTTAGGGTTATTTTCACAGTGGCATTTGGAAAAGAGAATAGTCAAAGCAGAGAAATTAATAAAAATTCAAATAAAATACTCAAATGTGGAAAAAAGTTTATTACATCATATGAAATAAGGTAACCATCTATTGAAATGTACTTATCCATCACAAAAATCAAAGTGGCCCCTGAAAACAAAATGAAATATTTGAACCTTAGGAAAGCTAAATTCAAACTCTTACAGCCATGTAAGGAACAAATTCTGACAGAATCAAGGACAACAGGATAGTCCTACAGATTCTCAGAAAAATAGGAGCTTGCCTTCATACTTAGTGTTTGTATGTCAAAGTATTTCTCTGTGTTATTTTGTTGATCAATTTTAATTCCTTGCCTCTCCCCTTTTCACAAAACTTGATTCACCCAAGTAAGGAGTCAGGGCATCAGACTAGCACAAAGCAAAACTGAGCTGGTGGATGTTGTGGTAGTATGTAGATGCTGCCTATTTGAGTACTATTTTCATATGACTGTCCCTAGAAAGTAAAAAAACTCTATTCCCAAGAAGACATTCAGAAGAGTATGAGAAACATATTCTTTATCATTAAATAGACCTCCAACTTCCTCTGCATTAAAAAACCTCCACCTTTTATTTTTAATAAACAGTGTCAGGGTCCAACCCATTTAATTTGTGAATTTATGGCATCTGTTCACAAAGAATATACATGAAACTTTTGTTACAGTTTAAAACTGAGATTGCCACAAATGGATTTTGTAATCCTGGAATATGCTAATTTTTATCCTTTTTGTTATTTTGTTTTTCAGTAAGTAATTTTTCATTTAGCAGGGCCATTCGGTTTATTCAGATAAGCTCATCTTTGGTTTTGTTACAAACGGTGTGGAACTACTGGTTGTCTTGGGCAAAACCAGATATTTCAGAGAAGACTGCAGCATTGAACAAATTGGCATCATTTCAGTACCCTGATAAAAAATATCAAAATAGAAAATCTGTTGTTAATGAACACATTGTTATAGTTTTACATATAATTTTATTGGCTGCTCTGTTTTACAGTGTTGCTTCATACTTGCAATTAGGCAGTCAGATTATGAAGATATGTTGGGAATGATTCGTGTGCTTTCCACTTGAAGCAAGCCTAACCTGAGGGACTTCTCTGCAATCATTGACTTTCATCCTGTGCTATATGGTGTTGAGCATACTAATTTTATCTGTGGATATATAAGAAAAGTGACTTGCCTATATATAAAAATTGGCAGCCTGTCACCACCAATATATTTCTGTCATGTGGGCCAACAGCTTTCCTTGCATACCCTTGCAGAGATGCAGTGTGTGCATGCAAAGGAATAATTGGGTCCTCTCTATCAGCAGCACATGGTTGTTATAGTAGGATCCCCAATTTATTTTCTAGCTCTTGCATGATTACCAGTGGTAGACTTCATGCGAGTGTGATGAAAATGCAGTCGTTAACTGTATTGATCCTCTTTAAAACACAAGGAATCTAAATTGATCTTCAGGTTCCACTTTTATTTTTCAAGGTTGATGGCTGAGCCAGGAGGAATAGCAAATCTCTTGGTTTGTTAGATCAGAACACAAAAGGGGAGTAGACAGGTAACATACTGCTTTCTATGATTTTATTTTTTATTTGCTTAATAGTATGGTCATTGGGAGATTGAATGTTTGTAAATTAATTTGCAGATGGGTTTAACTTTGCCTATGGTTTGAATCTCATGGCATAATAAAACCTGATAATCCTTTGGGTCTGTCCTTAGCAATTGTGAAACTCTGTATAGTCTCTTAGACCTATTTGCTTTTTGTATTAGCTGTTTAGTTTTATGAATTACATCAGGAGCAGATTACAGCAGGTCCTACTGTGCTAAACACCACACAAACACAAAACAAGGGACAATGCCCTCCTCAAGTCCACAGTATAAATAGATTAAAATATTAACAGGAAAACACAGATGTGAAGCATCTTGTTCTTGTTACCCATCAGGCCAATAGCAAAGTCAGAATTGAACTGGTCCCTGTGTCCCAATCTAGTACCCTGTCGATCACACCGTGGTGCCTCTCGAAGTTAATGTGAATTAGTATTTCCAACATATGTATACAAATTTCTTTCAAACCTAGTCTAAAAGGCATCTTGGTGAGAATAAAGCCCCCTTGACAAGGGAACTGGAGGACACAGTCATACCAAAGGCATGTGTCGCTTTTTTCTTTTTAGCATCGTTCATCATCTTTGACAAGAAAATGCTTTGAATACAGTAGAAAGCTTTTCAGCCAACCCTTTGCAGCATAAGAAGAGGAAAGAGGCTCTACTTATTCTCTGTGTATTTACTTATGAAATTTTAGTCCAGAAAATTTTTGCTGCTTGAGGTCACCAAGAAAAGTCTACTTCCAGATGGGAGCCTCAAGGATACTGTGATCTGCTCCTGTGGTCCAGTATCCTATGAGGAACTGTGCAAGTTATCTGAGGAGAAAAGACCTAATCATCAAAGACAGAGACAGACTTATGAAGTTATAAAGTTTTCCCATAGAAAATACTTAGAAAGTATTTAATGAGCATTGACTTTAGCTGTGACTGTTCAGCTAACATTTCACATTAAAGCTCTTGGTCAGGAACATTTCAAATTAAAATTTAGGCCTCACTCTAGCAAGCCTCAGCATAGGCAATACTCTAATCTCATAGAGCACTGGACATATATTCTTTTAAGGTACTTGAGTAACAAACAAAGCAGATCCCAAATCCTACATTTTGTCTCTGTAAGCCTGTTTGGTTTTTTTCACTCTGTGGAACTATTGCAAAAACACATTTTAAGCAAGCAAATGTTGCAAAACCCATCTCCTATTTATTGATGATATGTATTGTAAGACATCATATTCAGATTGTCTCTGCTTCTAAAAGCCATAAAATTAATTGTAATCTATGAAGTATAGATTAAGAAAATTGCAACAACTTACTTAAAACAGTGTAATCAGAAACATACTTTCCTCCTACTTTTCCATCTCAATGAGAGGTTGAAGTTTAGATTCTTAAGTTGAAAATTTTAGCTATTGATTATGAGTGATAATTGCTTTTATCTTATGGAAAAAATTCAGCGATTTTGCATATGTATTTGCAGTGCATGCACTGGTTACTTTTTGCAATTATTAACTTTTTGATCACCTTTCCTTGAGGGTAAGGGTTGTATACCACAGTCTCAGGAAACTGTGAAGAAAACAAGAAGAATTACTTTTGACTGAACAAAAAATCAAGGAACACATATGTTGCATTCTCTTTAGCTATGCTATTAGTAAAAAATTCATTTTGAAAGTCGCAGTGGGGGAAGAGAGGGTAGTGAAGTAAGCTAGCAAAATCAAGGAAATGCTCTGAAATAAAAACAATTTCTTTAAGAAGATTTGGTATTATATGTCCAATACTGTATAACTAGTCTGAATGGGATATGCAAGTTATTTAATGATGAATACTTTGATCACGTTTGATGTAGTCTATACAGAGGCTTTCCTTTACCTGATTTTTTTTCTGAGAAAATATTGATAATCAATAACTTTGAAGAGTTGTGTTGGAGGTTAGGCTTTATCCTTTTTTTTTTTTTTCTTTCTCTCAGGGAATTTTGTCCCAATTATTGCCTAAGAGATGGCAAAGACCAATATGTAAAAGAGGTTGCTGGGGGAGGAGGAGGGGGAAGGGTGCAGCTGGCTACTCTCTAAGCTGGTGGACTTTCTCTTGGAAAGGGCAGAGATACTGCGAGATTTTGGCCAGCAGGTGAGGAGCTGGGCTTAACTCCTTGCTCTCTCTTGCTCTCGGATCAAAGGGGAGATGGCCAGTCTGCAGTTGATGTGGGAAGAATTTGCTGACACCATGGAATTCCATCTTTTACAGCTTCTGCCTTGAATGAGGCTTTGCTCGCAAGAGCAGCTGTTGAACTGGGACTTTATTGAACACCAGATTTCACCGGAAAGGACTCTCACCATCTACTCGGATGCCTCAAGGGAAAACCCAGGACCCCAATCCCCTAGTCCTGTCCTGAGGGAGCGTGTCCTGGCTGTTTGCGGGAGCCTGGCTGCTGCTGTCCAGCCCCACTGTTTTTCTGACGCTGCATCAGGTTTTTCGCTACACTTTAACCCAGCACCCTGTGCCTGCCTGGACATCCCACAGCTCCTGCGGCGTTTCTGCTATATTTTGTTTGTCACACCGGGTGTGTCCACCTCTGCCGTTCCAGCCACTGCTCCAAGGTTCCAGCTACAGCCCATTTCGCCCTCCAGAGGGACACCAGGATCAGCTGCCCCCGTGGGTTTGTACGGGAAGTCCCTTTTCCATCTCTACTGCCGGCTGAGTCGCCATTACCACATGGAGAGAGGCGGCCGAGCTTGCTGGCTGTGAGCGTAACTGCACCAAAGGAGAAAGGGCCCGACAGCCGAGAGAGGCTGTGCTTGGGTCTCTGGTTTTGTTTGTTGTTGTTGCCATTGTTATTTGTCTTGTTATATAGATGTACATATATGTATATACTAGTGAAGGACTGGTATTCCTTTTCCTGTATCTTTGCCTGAAAGCCCCATAATTTCAAAATTATAATAATTTGGAGGGAAAGAAGTCACATTTGCCATTCCAAGGGAGATTTCCCACCTTCCTCAGCAGACACCAGTCTTTCAAACTATGACAAGTTATAAGTGGAAAATTAAATAGAAGAAACCTCTACCGTTTAAGCAACGGAAACATACACTGATCAAATCAAGATAAATTGACATTTTAAACTTACTAAATTCTATGTACAACCTTCAGACCAAGAACTATTTTAATAGATTTTTTTAACATGTTATTGACCAAGAAATGCCTTGCTGTTTGTATTCTAGTTACTCTCCATGGTTAGGAGCCTTCCTGAGCAAAATGCTGTATGCATTTGCCATAATGTAGTTCTGGATTAGAAATTCTAATGGAGGAAAGAAATATGCAGCCCTGTGGCAACCTAGAAGACAATGATGTAGTTGAAAATCATCCATAATTGTAAAAGATTCAATATCTTCAAGTTATTAAGAAAACTTACATAAATATTTCAATTAATTTTGCAAGTCAATATTTATTAAGCACCAAAAGGATGATCGTTGTGATGTAATAATTTAATGAGACCTATTAAAAATAGTGACTTTACATTTGTGTGCTGCCATTATGCTGAATACTGTGTTTTGCAAAGGCTTGTAATTGATGAGAAAGGACTGCAATTGCAAACTTTTCCTTGTTACATTGTCTGCCTAACTGCCTACCTTCCAGTTTGCCTATTTGTCAGAAGTGGGCCTCTCTGTTGCCTTAGTCTGACATTTAAGAGGAGGCAAACAACAAAAACTTCAATCACACCTCAAGTCTTATCACACTGAAGAGCACCTTTACTGAAAGTTGTAGCAGGCATTTTATTAAATCTGACAAGGGCATGATTTCTTGTTCTGATTTTTTTTTTTTTTTTTTTTTTTTTGTTGCCTAACTCTCATGCACTTTTTTTACCCTGTTGGCCTTTGCTACAATGGGTAGGATTTGGTCAAATAATGGAAGTTGGACACATACTTGTTTGCTTGGTTTTTAACCTGGAAGCATAATTCAGGTGGTTTGGTTTTGTTTTGGGTGTTGTTTCTTTTAAAATCCCCAATGACAGTGTTATAGCTCTCTAACCTCTCAAATATCTAAATAATTTTTCATCTTGGAGTCTAAGGCTTTATGAATTTACTTGCAGCTGTCTTGTCTCACTGTTTCAATATTAGTTTTCCCTGTTTCTCTGACCATATACTTATTTCTTCTGGTTGTTTCAAATCCATTTCTTCTATTACTTATTATTAGCAAGTATTAAAATTCCACATTATTCATACAGGTTTGTCTAAAAAATTTTGCATTGTCAAAATATGTATATTTGTCCTTTCTCTGATATGACTTCTCAATCTTTATTATTTTGTTTTTCTCCCCTATTTCTACTGGGTCCAAATGTATTCCTTAAGGAGTATGTTTAAAAGAATAGCTTTTCATAAAATTACCATTCTAGAATTTTTTAAAACTTAAAATACTGACATGCACTATGTGAAAGATGGCACTTGTTCCCCAGGAATATTGATTGGAATACTCTTGGTTTTCTACTTCAGAAACCTTGAAACATTAAATGCAATTATTTTCAGCATTATTTTCCAAAGCCTTATGATGCTCTGTAACACTATAATCCTATGATGCAGTGGGAGTGAAGGAATGTTTAGATCCAGCATTGAATGCCAGTGTGAAACTACAAGAGGTAAAATACAGTCCCACTACCTGCTGAGAACAGCAAGGGAAAGACCAGAAAAATAAGATACCCTTTGTCCTATATTTATTCTCTGTAGAGTTCTCTGAGAGTCTGTAATCTACAATTTGCAGAGGGATTGGAGGCAGTCAAAGATAGAGCTTTTTACTGTTATATGGAAACAAAAATATAGCAGGAAAATTCTGTCACTTTTTTCATATACTTTGGGTAGGCTGAAATTACTTTCCTAAAAACTTCTGGAAGTAAACATGAGACTAAAAGTCAAACACATTTGAAATGGATTTTCTCTGGGTTCATATTAGACCAGTTTGAAACTATGTACTTAAATGGACATTCAGTTAATATAATTTGCTTATCATTGTTTAAAAAGGAGTTAAAATTCTTAATTACCATTAGTGAAAAGATGCTCTAATGTTGGGGCTTTATTTTGAAATTTTAATTATGGTGCCTTTATATAATTCTAAAATATTTTTGGGCATGAACTTGGTGTTTGTCACAATGTTTTATTTGAATTTAAAAAATTTGATCCTGAAGTTGGCAATATTTGTGCACATCTGCAGAAATGTCCATTCGATGGAAAATAACTCTTTTGGAGGCAATGAGATGCTTTGTTAGAATATCTTAAACCAAAGGGGTATGTCTCAAAGGTTTTACTAAGTAAAGTTAAATTCAAAGTCTTTGAAGTCTTTTGATGGCATCATCTTTTGATGATGCCATCAAAAATATCTTAATTCAATAATGTGGCAAAATTGCTTTAGAGGAAAACATTATATGTCAAAATACATTAAAATGGTTTGGATTTTAGTTTATAAATGCTTGTGAAATCTCACTTTCATTTCCTTATTGACTTGTCTTTTGCATGTTTTTTAAGAGGTAACTTATGTACAGAATTTTATGTGTAAAGCTATTATTTAAATTTCTTTTCTTTGGAAAAAGCAGTGAAGATGTTTTTGCTCTGTGAGTTGATCACTTCGATGATAACTATGTTAGTAAATAACCTAATAGGCCCACAGAGTAGGTTTTCTGTTTTGATGTCAGAAGCACACTTTAGACAGTGAATATTCCAGGCAGGCTGGGTGAAGGGTACTGTTTTAAAAATTAAATATTGCTTTTTATTGAAAAGTTAATATTGCTCCATTTTCAAATGTTGGTAAAGCTATTAATTTTGCAAAATATATTAAGTACTCTTCTTCTGCTGTGAAGAAACAAAATATTAGAAAGGTCGATAAATTGATAAAGGTGCCAAAATAACATGACAATAATAATCAGAGACCACAGCACATAAATCTCTAAAGAAAGAAAAATTAGAACTTGGATTTGTGAAATTTCTGTCATAAGTAGATCTATTCACACAAGAAAGTAACTGTAGAATTTGATGTGCTTGTTTATGAAACAAAACTGTTGAAATAGATCTCCAATTTTTTACGGGTTCTGAAATGTCTCTTTGAACTGGGGAAAAGAGAAATTTTACTGATTGAGTAGAAAGAACAAAAAAAAGGTAGAAAATTTTCAAACATGTTATTTGAACATAGCACGCAGTCTTATTTCTATAAAAAATAGCATTTTTAATCTGTTCTAATCCAGTCCGGTTTTCCAAATTAAAGTGAGTCTCTGTGGCAATTCATCCTGGTTTGACAGAAGAGGGCAGTGTTTCTCTACCATTTTACATGGGAAATATGCATATTATTTTAAAAAATCAGTCTCTAGAGAGTATTTTGAGCCAATGAATTTAAATGTAATAAATGCCCTCTGAATATGCTACTTAGTAAAAATAACAGGCAATGAAAAATCCAACATTATGGTTACTTAATTGTTGTCAGAATTGTACTGACCTAAGCAACAGCATGTAACCTTTAACATACTACATAGATGATTGATTTTTGTGTCCAAAGATGAAATCTATGAAACAACATCTTAGGTTGAAAATGGTAAAATGATTAAAAATTGAGACTAATACTACTGCTTTTCAGAATGTATTAAGGATATTAGCATTAAAAAAAATAGCTTTCCAGTAACTCACATGAATCAGTAGGGATAATCTTACGTGTCAGGAGATGTCCATGGTTCTGTAGTGTCATTTCTTATAGAGCAGGAAAACTAAAAAAATACGATCTCAGTTTATTAATTGAATAAGAAAATTAAGTAAGTCTTTTACTTTAAAAACTCTGCCTAAGTGCTGGCTGGTTTCAAACTAATTACTTGTTTTGTTGGCCTTCTAGGATAATGATATTTGCCAAGTCTGGGCCTACCTTATTGACATATTTTGAGTGGTTTTATTTATTTCTGCCCAAAATAATATTACAGGGACAGGTTTCTCCCTTTCCTCCTTCTTCCTGTCAAAACCTTTCCTAAAGCTCTTTCTTCCCTATATTAACACTGTTCTTGTCTCTGAGCACTTTAATTCAACAGAGGATCAATGAACCTGATAGCTACTCTTTGGGGTGTACTGAATTTCTCCATATCCAAGAAAATGAGGTCTGTTCATATGGACATAGGGAACCAAATTTCTCCAATGTGTAATGAAAGTGATTATGTAAACAAGTATTGAAATTTGGTCTGTTCAAGGGTGGAAGCAATATCTTCTCTCATTTCCACACAGAATTACAATATTGCTGCCAGCCTCATTAGCCTCTTGTCCAAAGTAAATCTTAATTCTAAAAGAGTCCTAGGAACAAAATGGCTGTGCAGAGAACAAAGTGAAAGTTTAATTAAACAACTTATTAATGAAAACAATCGAAAGGAGTTGAGGAAGAAAAAGGCATTTAGAAGTTATTTCTCTTTTCTTGCTTTTGTTTTATAAGTCTGTTTCCTTTTCTTCTCTGCCTAGTTCTCAAAAAAAATTTATTAAATTCAGTGGTTCGGGAAAGTAGTTCTGCAATCCAGACACTTTCCTGGAAAAGCAGTAGCATAGAAAGTGGTGGTATAAGAGTCTGCTCCAACTGCATGAAAAAATCCTGCCGTAGTATTCAGCTTTTGCTTACTCTGTTGCTCACAGAAATACAAGGTGTAAGCTGCAGCAGGAGACAATCTATCAAGCCTGTACATGTGAGCTACCAGAAAAGTCCTTACGTTTTGTGGAACATGAATTTTATGTAACAATAACTTGAATGCCTTGGGAAGCAATGACCTGAAGTGAGAAACTCCACATCCTACTGCCAATTGCCCAAGCAAGCCTTTCCTAAAGCCTGGTGGGGTTTTTGGGGCTGTGGCAGCAGCAGTGAAGAGAGAGATTGGCCTCTGTGTTCTTAAAATGGTCCAATATCTTCTACTGCTGTTACCTTTTAGATGTTCATAGGTGTGAAATGACTCTTCATAGCAAGACTGCACAGCAAAACTCTTTTCCGTTAAGCCTATGTATCCTAATACAAAATTTCTGTGAGATATAGGTTGCTTGAATTTTTCTGATTAATACTTATCCTGCAAATGTCAGCATTCTTACTTATAGAGATGCTTGTCGAAGTTATAGAAGGAGATAATACGCAAACTGATAAAATGAAGCATTTTTAAATATAATTAATTATATTTGGAATAAAATTCTAAAACACTGATATTTGATATGGCACCAGGCCAAAAGATACACAAGATCAAGTATGAAATGAGATACACTCTTCCTGCAGGTTATCACTTCTGAATACTTTGGGGAATAAAAGTGTTCTTTTGGGGAATAAAAGTGTTCTTTTTCTTAGTTATAAGGCCTTTGGTTTTATAGCAGTTTACTGCATTGATTGTACATCCATTATGCTTGTTTGGTTTTTACCGTTTCTCTTTATATTACTTGGCTTCTTTGGATTCATACAGCTTAATTCATGTGCAGATAAAATGGGAAAGTACTGTTTTACCAATCTTCTGCATTTGTTATCTTAAAATGAAGCTACAAAGTTGTTACTTTCTTTTGTAGTTGTTATTTTCTTTCTCCATAAGTTCCTTGATAAAAATTCTTGGCTTTTTGGGACTGATATCCCAGCTGATTTTAGCTTTGCTTCTATATATGAAAATAATCTAACTTGAAGAATTTTTATGTTCACAAATAAAACTGTAAAATAATCTGTCCAAATAATCTATGGTAAATAGAATGAAATGAGGCTAAAATTTGGAACAAAGTTGAATATTGAGTAATTAAAAATGCTATTTATTATTTAACACATTGCAAATTTGTCTTTCCTAAGATAAATTCGGAGTTTAAACACGGGTTGAATGGCAAAATTGTAAGGATAGGCCTATCATGTTTGTTAACTCTAGAGTATAGAAAGCTTGGAATTCTACCTTTTCCATTCATTTGCTACACACATAAATAATAAGCAATAATCATTAAATGAACATGGAAGAAAATGCTGTAGAGATACTTTGTAGTGAATATTGAGGCAAAAATACTGTATGGATACAGGTATGCATATGGAGCTAAATAAACCCTATTTTAATAGACAGCAACTGAAAAGATACATTGCTTTTGTGTTCTGTTGTGCAGTTGCTGTATGTTTACCTGATACTCATAATCCTGAAAACTTTACCTCTGAAATCCATGATGAAAGGCAAAGAAAATTGCGTTTTCAGATTTTTTTTTTTTGCTGGAGGTGTGAACAGGGATAAACTTAATGTTATCACTTAATTGCATTACTCAAAAATTGCACTTCTCCTACAAAAATCACAAAGCAATTTGAAAGTACTTGTTTAAGTAACCAGCAGACACCCCTTGGAAAGCAGAAAATGTAGTTTAATCACAAACAGTAAAGTTAAATTGTTATTCAAAGCACAACAGAAATTTTAATGCTTCTTTGCTGGGGGAAATATTAGAAATATGCCCAGTACTGAGATAAATATTTTAATTTAATTTTTTTTTTTTTTTTTTGCCAATGACATAAAGTGTGCTTATATATCACAGTACTGACTTCTGCTTTTCATAAGTATATGAGAAAAATCTTGAACTGGCTGCAGTTTCAACAACAAATTATGTCACCTCACTCCTGTGAGAAGCTGGAAATGGGTGTTTTAATGAGCCAGGGATTGCCTTCAATTGCCATTTTTTACTGCCCTCCTGATACATCTTTTTGAAGGCAATCTCTGGCAGGATGCTATATCCATGAGCACATAATTAGGCTGGTTTTCAATAAGATTTCAGGGTGACCTGTGTACCCTAATTTCAAGACAAAGAGGAACCAGTTGCTTTCCAAGGAAGTGTTTGTGGGTGGGTGTTAGTTTTTAACAGAAAAGATAAATCTATTATGGACTAATATACTAGTTTGTGTTTCTTGAAACCTTTTTGAAATATAATATTTTTATTTTCAAATGATTGAAACTGATAATGGAGAAATTAAAAAAAAATTATATGCAAAACAGGTAATGCCTTTTCTTTGACGACAACATTTTGTGAAGATTTCTAAACAAGCTTCAAAACTAGGGCACTGTGTGCTTTCAACTTTATCCCTTTAACTTCTATTTTCTCTGCCTCCTAAATTCATGACTTTTTAAGAAACTTACTTAAAAAGAAAGTATGTGCAAAATTACTGTTTCCTGTCTTATAGTTAAATTGAAGATGTTACATGGTATTTAAATCCTTGCTGTAACTGAAACCAAGTTGTGCTTATGATAATAAATTGAATTACATTATCCAAAAATTTTAGCTGGAAGGTCAGGCATTTTCTTCTTCCTTTTAAAGTTTATATGATTTTTATTAAATTCTTTGCATTTTGTAATGCAGATACATTTATAGCTGTATTGTTTTTGCTCTCTATGATTTAAAGGAAGTAATT
Organism: Corvus cornix cornix; assembly: GCF_000738735.6. Taxonomy (NCBI): domain Eukaryota; kingdom Metazoa; phylum Chordata; class Aves; order Passeriformes; family Corvidae; genus Corvus; species Corvus cornix. The sequence goes on along the minus strand of NC_046332.1, from coordinate 14,437,172 downwards.
AGTACAGTGACAAGTAGCACTTGAAATAAATTATTTAATCTGGCCAGGATATTAATTTTTGAAATAGTAATACAATAGCTCCTTGAATGACTGAAGATTTCCTAATGTTCTTAGAGTTATGGAGTTGATTTTAATGTGGGGGAAATTTTGGTGTGGGGGAAGTATTTCATTCTGTTGTCAAGATTTTAGGTAATCACTTAAAATAAATGTGAAGCAGATATGGGTATTTTCTGCTGCATCTGACAACAGCAATTTATAGAAATCTGACTGATAGAGATCAGTATGAATATGCCATTTGCAAAACATTTTTTTCCTCTTTGACCTTTGTCCAAGACTATTAGGGATTCCTCTCAACCTTCCAAAGGCTAGATCTGGAATACATTTTCTGACAGATGCAGAATGAGAACAATGAGGAAAAAAACCCCTTAAAGATAATGTCTTTTATTCTTTCAAATTACTATTTTTTTTGATTCTTGTAATTATTTTCCAAACTAAGTATTGTTTATCCATTCTTGTTGTATAAAATTAATTGTTATTTAGGTGAAGTCCACCACGAACAGTAAGGAAGTCTGCAGGAAATGATAATCCCAAATGTATATATGTAAAACTAATTTGAAAAATATGGATACAGTCATAATTATTTTAGCTCATGGATCCCTTTAACTGAATCAATTAAATGTTAAGGTGACCTGCAGTGTGTTCCAAAATGAAATCTGGATCCATGTGGGTCAGTTCTGCTCCATTACAAACCAGGCTGATGCTTTATAAAAGTAATCACTGTACTATATTTTTCCACTTCTAAAAAATGTGCACAAGCTATGGAGGACTCATTGGTTAAAAATTTCAAGCAGCCATCATGATGTTGACTTTTATACATACTGTGTTGAAGAGTATGTAGATGAGCAAACTGTAATGTAAAGAGCTGGAATTTATGACTGGTGTTGTTAGCTGTATATTCTATTATCCTGTCCTTGATGAAAAAAATTCTCTTTGATTTCATCCATGTTGTGTGTCAGCCTGTGAACAACACGAAACAGGCTTATTTTAATTTCAGCTATTTATATCTGGATTTATTTATTAGCAATATTTCAGGGTAGTTAACAACTAAAATGAAAAGTATGTTGTGCATTTTTGTCAAGATCATCTTGATACTTTACACTAACCAGCTGTGTCTGAAGGAGATCTCTAACTCTGTTCTGTTGCTGTCAGTTATGATTTGATACTGTCCACTAAAGAGACTGTAAATCAGCTTTTTGGGTTTTGTGAAATAGGGTGTAATAACTATCTGTAAGGGTTTGTTGCACTGTTTTGGTGGTAGAAAAGAATGAACATGATTTTCAGACCTAAAATATTAGAAAAATATCAAAGCATCCATGTTGATAATTTGAAATAGAATACTAGAACTCACATCTTTTTGCTTTGGGCACTAGATATTGATATTTCATATCAGAAAAACCCCAAAACCAAAACAACCAAAAGTTAAATCTACAAATAAGTTGCACCTGCACATTCTTTTAGTCCAGTTTTTGTTGCTGAGGAAAGGTTAATATCCTTCCTTCTGTCTCTGGGTTATTAAATCCTTAAACTGCTATTGTGAAACTGCTGCTTGAAGTAAAATCTCCACTGGGGCACTGCTAAAGCAAACTCTGTCCATATTTACTGACAATTTTTTGTCTGTGTTTGTGCTGCCATTATCTGGAATTCTTTCTTGTGCTATGGTGGGTTTTCTTTTTGCTATATGATTTACAAACTCCAGCACCAGGAATTTCTATACCATGTGAAACGCCATATTTTCCTTGGAATTCTGCTTTGTTCATAATTGCTTCCATCTCTCTCTCTCTCTTAAATTTCTTTGATATCTTACAGAGCTATAGATACACAGATATATTGATAAAGAAGATGATCTAGTCCTGTTTCTTATCATAGAATCATTTAGTTTGGAAAAGACCCTTAAGACCTTCAAGGGTAACCATTCCCCCAGCAGTGGGGAATGGTTTAGTGGTAGCCAAGGCTACCACTAAATCATGTCCCCAAGTGCCACATCTACACATCTTTTAAATACCTCCAGGAATGATGACTATACCATTCTCTGGGCAGCCTGCTCCAGGGCTTGACAGTCCTTCCAGTGAAAAATTTGGTCCTAATATACAATCTAAATCTCCTCTGGTGCAACTTGAGGCCATTTTTGCCTGACCTGTCCCTTGCCGCTTGGGAGAAGAGCCCAACCCCCACCTGGCTACACCCTCCAGTCAGGAAGTTTTAGAAAGTGACTAGACTGCCTCTGAACCTCCTTTTCTCCAGGCTGAACATGCTCAGCTCCCTCAGCTGCTCCTCATCAGACTTGTGCTCCAAACCCTTCCCCAGCTCTGTTGCCCTTCTCTGGGCTTGCTCCAGCCCCTCAATGTCTTTCTTGTCTTTATTTATAACAAAGTCACAGAATAACTCAGTCTCCACAATAGCTATTGCTCAATGACCATTAATGAAATCTATAGCACTTTGTAACTCCCAATAGGCATTTCGGACATCTTAAATTGTATTTAAATATTTTTTTTTCAAATGTTGATAGCTTTGCTACAAAAGAAAGAAAATATCAGCTTTATGGAAGTATTCTATGTGAAATGTCAGTGTTCTAACTGCTTCACTCAATTTTTCACCTTATCATGGGGACCTTCTCTGATCCCCACCAGAAATTCAGACCCATAATGCTGTTTAATGATTTCAACTTCTTTTTTGTTAATAAAATAAAATAAAGTAAAATATTAAATAGTAGAAGTGGTTTGTAAGTACTCCTCACTTTAATTAGCACTCTTCTCATCTATTTGACACACAGTTAGTATGTTTATATGTTCCTTTCCTTCCTTGCCAGTCTGTCCAATGCTGATTGTTACTTTTCTTGTAAGAGCAACAGTGAGTTTCAAATAATTATAAGATTATTAATTGCTATTAGCAGAAAATTTGCATAAAGATTTTTGTTTGTTGAAATGCTGAAGAAATATTTTTCTCTTGAAATGCAGGGGATTCATAATGAACAACCTCTATAAGCTTTCCCTAATCTAAAAATTGTAGTGGCTTTTGCAAAGGACCTTCTGGTCTTTTCTTAAGCATTAGATAAGTTAATGTTTTATACACATTTTCATCTCTCAGGGTTTTCATTGAGCCAAATATTATTGAAACAATATTTACAGAATGTTCTTAAACACATTATCAGAGAGAAAAGAATTGCACAAATATACTCATAGAGTAACAAAATGTATAAAGTATTTTCATCAGAGATAATATATAAGACAATTTAGTACCTGAGATTCTGTTTACTATATCCCATAATTGTGAACTTTTTGGTCAGCAACAGCAAAAAACCTTTGACAATATATTGTTATGATTGTTTTTCTCTCTCTCTCATATATCTTCTCTTCATAAAAGTATTATTTATTTTTCTGGAAAAGACAGATAAAAGCAAACAACAACCTTTATTCTATTGGAAATGCTGTTAAATAGCAAATGGAGAACTCATTGTGTACAGATCTTACTCAAAGTTATTGAGGCTGATGGATACCTGTCTTTTGGTTTCAGTATATTCTGGTTTAACTATTTATTTTATTAAAGGGAATATGCATAAATGGAATTTGACTTTGGCAATCAGCAAAAGAATTGAAGTTACAGAATCACAGAATCAAAGAATCACAGAATCACCAAGTTGGAAGAGACGTTCAAGACCACCAAGTCCAACCCATGCCCTAACATCACCTCAACTAAACCGTGGCACTGAATGTGACATCCAATCTTTTTTTAAACACATCCAGGGATGGTGACTCCACCACCTTCCTGGGCAGACAATTCCAGAATTTTATCACTCTTTCAGTAAAAAACTTTTTCCTAACATCCAACCTGAATTTCCCTTGGCACTGCTTAAGACTGTGTCCTCTTGTTCTGTCAGTTGTTGCCTGGAACACGAGACCAACATCCATCTGACTACAACCACCTTTAAGGTAGTTGTAGAGAGTGATAAGGTCACCTCTGAGTTGCTGCAGCAGGGATTTCTGCAACATGTATAGACAGCGAGGCTCGTGGAAAGAAATAGGGACTGATTCTTGATAGACGTTTCAGAGATCTTCTCCAGCCACATGGCTGGGGGACTGCCAAAGACTGAGCAATCACGGGACAACCAGGGTCCTCTCCCATCAGGGGAATACAAAACAACCAGTGGGGAACAGGATTAGGGCACATGTGACCAGGGAGCAGGGAGACCCCGTAGGCCATGCCTCTACTCCAGGGTCCCCTCACTCCAGACCACACGCCAGGGTTTCCAGGCTAAACACCCCCAGCTCCCTCAGCTGTTCCTCATAGGGCTTGTGTTCCAAGCCCTTCACCAGCCTTGTTGCCCTCCTTTGTACACGTTTGAGAATCTCAGTGTCGTTCCTAAACTGAGGGGCCCAGAACTGGACACAGTACTCGAGGTGCAGCCTCACCTGTGCTGAGTACAGGGGAAGAATGACTTCCCTGGTCCTGCTGGCCACACTATTCCTGATACAGGCCAGGATGCCTTTGGCCTTCTTGGCCACCAGTGCACACTGCTGGCTCATGGTCAGGTGGCTGTCGACTAGTACCCTTGGGTCCCTTTCCGCCTGGGCACTGTCCAGCCACACTGTCCCCAGCCTATAACGTTGCAGCGGATTATTGTGGCCAAAATGCAGTACCCGGTGTTGGAGTAGCTCAGTCTACTCTTATGCTGAGACCAGCAAATGTCAGTCAAACCAGGGCCATCCACTGAGTGGATTTCCCTGCCCAGAACAGTGGGTTGGAAGGCGGACCAGAGGAGATCACTGAGGTCTAGGTCACCTCCCCCTGCGTGGCTCCTAATCCCAAGTTACCTCCCCCTGTTCCAGAAAGTTCTCCCTCTCTTGATTGGTTCCCTGTTGTTATTCCTGCCTCCCTGTTTTCCCCATTACCTCTGGAAAATTGTATCCTCCCCTATGCTTGTACCCCATTGGTTGCTTCCCTTTTCCCCACCTTGCTCCGCCCCCCCATAAAAGGTTGTGTACTGTTCTCCTCGGGGCTTTTTATGGTCCCTGGACCCTCTGGCAAATAAACCTGCTGGAACACACACCAGAAGCCCCTCTGGCAAATAAACCTGCTGGAACACACACCAGAATCCCCTCTCACCTTCTTTTCTTCCGGGCTGACGCAGGCCTAATCCAGTGGCCACCCGATGTGCTTCCTCCGAAGAGGAGCCAGCGTATGCGTCCATCTCGCACCCATTCCACTGAGTCGTCCAGCAAGGACGTTGTGGAGGCTAACACTGCGTCCCCTCTGCCCGAGGGCACGCCGAGGCTTGTGATAACAAGCCTCCAATTGTGTTAACCTGGCACTTGGACTAGTTAGACTTCATCTTATTGGACTCTGCCCATCTATCCAACCGTTCCAAGTCTCTCTGCAGAGCCCTCCTACCTTCCATCAGATCAACACACGTTCCTATCTTAGTGTAATCTGCAAATTTACTAATAGTAGACTCAATACCCTCATCCATGTCATCAATACAAATATTAAACAAAACTGGCCCCAGCACAGATCCCTGAGGAACACCACCAGTGTCTGGCTGCCAACTGGATGCAGCACCATTCACCAGCACTTTCTGGGCCTGGCCATCCAGCCAGTTCTTAACCCAGCGAAGAGTGCACCGGTCCAAGCTGTGGGCTGCCAGTTTTTCCAGGAGTATGCTGTGGGAGACAGTGTCAAAGGCCTTGCTGAAGTCCAAATAGACAACATCCACAGCCTTTCCTGCATCCACCAGGCAGGTCACCTGGTCATAAAAGGAGATCATGTTGGTCAAACACGACCTACCCCTCCTAAACCCATGCTGGCTGGGTGTGATCCCCCAGCCATCCTGCAGGTGCTGTGTGATGGCACTCAAAATAACCTGTTCTGTTACCTTACTGGGTACCGAGGTTAGACTGACTGGCCTATAACTTCCAGGACCCTCCTTCCTGCCCTTCTTGTGAATGGGTGTTGCATTGGCCAGCTTCCAGTCATCTGGAACCTCACCAGTGAGCCAGAACTGTTGGTAAACGATGGAGAGTAGCTTCGCAAGCTCATCTGCCAGCTCCCTCATCACCCTGGGATGGATCCCATCTGGTCCCATAGATTTATGAACATCCAAACGGCTCAGCAGTTCTCTGGCTGCTTCCACCTGGATAACAGAGGGACTCCTGTTCCCTGACACCATGTACCAGCCCAGCAGGACAGTTGTCCTGAGGACAAACCGTCTTTCCGATAAAGGCTGAGGCAAAGAAGGCGTTAAACACCTCTGCCTTCTCCCCATCTGTGGTCACTAAATTCCCTCCCGCATCCAGTAGAGAACAGAGGTTGTTCTTATCCTTCCTTTTGCCATTAATGTGTTTTTAAAAGCATTTTTTATTATCCTTCACATTAGTTGCCAAATTAAGCTCTAACTGAGATTTGGCCTCTTTAATTTTTTTTCCTACATGCCCTAACAACCCCCTTAAGTATTTCCTGAGATATCTGACCCTCCTTCCAAAGATGATACATCCTCTTTTTCTTCCTTAGTTCCTTCATAAGCTCCTTGCCCATCCAGGCTGGACATTTGCCTCGTCGACTCATCTTTCAGCACACAGGGACAGTCTGTTCCTGTGCCCTCAAGATCTATGTTTTGAAGCACGCCCATCCTGCCTGGACTCCTTTGTTTTTAAGGGCTGCTTCCCGAGGAACTCCAAATAGGTCTCCTGAATAGGCCAAAGTCTGCCCTCCAGAAGTCTAGTGTGAAAGTTTTATTGATGTCCCTCCTTATTTCACCAAATATTGAAAACTCTGTAATTTCATGATCACTATGCCCCAGATGGCCTTCAATCACCACATCTCCCACCAGCCCATCTCTATTTGCAAACAGCAGGTCTAGCGTAGTCCCTCCCCTGGTGGGTTCACTCACCAGTGACAAGAAGTTGTCCTCCACACACTCTAAGAACCTCCTGGACTGCCTCTTCTCTGCTGTGCTAAGTTCCCAGAAGATATCTGGCAGGTTACCTACAAGAGCAAGAGCTAGTGATCCTGAAACATCCTCCAGCTGTTTGTAGAATAAGTTATCCACCTCTTCTTCCTGGTTGGATGGTCGATAACAGACTCCCAGCAGGATGTCAGCCTTGTTGGTCTTCCCCCTGATTCTTACCCATAGGCATTCAACTTCATTGTCATTAGTTTCAATTTCCATGGCATTAAAAGCCTCCCTAATATAAAGGGCCACACCTCCACTCTTCCCCCTCTGCTGTCTCTTCTGAAGAGCTTGTAGCCATCCACTGCAGCGCTCCAGTTATGTGAGTCATCCCACCACATTTCCGTGGCGGTGACTACATCGTAGCTTTGCTGCTGTAGCACGGCTTCCAGCTCTTCTGGTTTGTTACCCATGCTGCGTGCATTAGTGTACATGCACTTCAGCTGGGCTGCTGATTTCACCCCTGACTCTGGCTTACCACCCTTGGGCTTGTTTCTGGAGGGCCCAGTTGCATCCTCTTCCCCCTTCAAACCTGGTTTAAAAGTCCTCTCAATGAGTTCCACCAGTTGATGTGCTAAAATCTTTTTGCCCTTAACAGATAGATGGAGCCTGTCTGGCTCCAGCAGGCCAGGTGCCGTGAAAATTGCCCCATGATCAAAGAACCCAAAATTCTACCAATGACACCAACCCTTGAGCCACTTGTTGATAATGTGGGCTCGCCTGTTCCTTTCATCATTTGTCCCTGCCACTGAAGGGACTGAGCAAAACACCATCTGTGCTCTTGCCCTATCAGCCACTCAACCCAGTGCCTCTAAGTCCCTTTTAACTGCCCTGGTGCTCTTCTTTTCAATCTCGTCACTGCCACCCTGGTCTATCAACAATGGGTAATAATCAGAGGGCTGAATCAGCCCAGGGAGTTTCTTGGTAATATCCTGTACCCGGGCCCCAGGGAGGCAACAGACCTTCCTGTGGGATGGGTCTGGTCGACCCACAGGGTCCTCTATTCCCCTCAGAAGAGAGTCACCTACCAGAAATACTCTTCTTTTCTTTATATTGCTGGAGGTAGTGATCCGTCTGACAGACGAAGTATAATTGGGAGGCTCACTGGGCAGATTATTTTCTTCTATGTCATCTGGCTGGCCCTCTGGATCCAGGGCCTCATACCTATTCTGAAGTGGCACCTGGGTAGGTGATGGGGGTCAGGAGGAATTTTTATTACCTCCCCAAGTAGGAACCCATTTCCACTCCCCTTCATCCACAAGGTGTCCTCCTATTGCCTGACGGTAGGAGGCATGGGAGTCCTCTGACTCCTGGTGGGCTTCTCTCAAGGGTGAAACTCATGGAAGGCTGAAACTCCACCAGTCTATTTCCCTTTCACTTTCTCTAATGTTCCTTAGTCTTCCTACTTCCTCCTTAAGCTCGGCCACTAGAGAAAGGAGATCGTTCACCTGTTCACACCTCAGGCAGGCATCTTTTACAACATCCCGTGGTACTACTGACAGTCTCAAACACTCCTCACAGGATGGGGTCTGGACAGACGTGTCCTTCTTGGAGGGTTCTGTTTGGCTAGGTGCACTTTTACTAGCTGTAGCTTTTGATCGTGTAAAGACCATTGCTGAAAAAAACCCAACCAACCAAATCTCAACACAAAAACAAACTAAAAACCCCACTAGCAGGAGGATGCTGCAACCCTACCTGCTTGCCCTGCCTGTGCAAACTGCCACACAAACTGCAGTGCCACGCCCTCAGAGACATGCCACGCCCCTGTTTGCCTGCTCTGGGTCGCTACGCTCCCTAGAGCCCTTTTTTAATCACACTGCCACTGGCCAGAGGAAACCCCGCCCTATGACTGCATGAGAGCGAAGCACCCACCTGCTCAGCCCTCTTTCAAGTTGAGTGACAAGAGATGCTTTTGGTGAAGTTGAGTTTTGTTGCGAGATTGTTTGTTTTGTTTTTTCTTTTCCCCAGGAATGATCTGTATGCTGTGCTGGAATTTAAAACATGTTTCACCTAATTCCCTACTAGGGTAGGAATCCTACAGATTAAAAGGAAACTAAATTAATATTAATTTCCAGGTCTCTTTTTTTTTTTCTTTCCCCAAAGTGTTAAAACTTCCTGTTCCAGAAACACATCTACTATGGTTGGTTCTTGACCAAAATCAACATCTATTTTTTTTTCCACTGATTATCACTTGGAACTGGGTCTTCACGATAGTTGTTCAAGGCAACAGTATCTATGTTCTCTATCAACAGTATCTAGAACAGAAGAGTCATCAAATTGAGCTGTTGAGATTCCTTTGTTTTTCTACCCATGGCATAGTACACTGTATCCTGCTATCCCAAAAAAATTTGAAATCCCCAACAAGAATCCTCCAGTCATACCAACTGAACAAATCTAAGATACTTTCAGTTCTTGAGTGTTGTCAGAGCACCATTATCTTCAAATGAGGAAGATAATAAAAATTATACATACAATTTGTGATGCTCAAAGTTGACCCATTCTTTCAATCTAAGCATCATTCTTTATACTCTCAGAAATTAAATATTCTAAATACATGCAAATATAATGGTGATTTTTTCAGAAGTCAGGTTGTTCTCTGAAAGCCTATTTTCATATTTTCTTTGGACAAAAATACTAGGATAGTCTAATATAAAATAATATAATATAATATAATATAATATGACTATTAGTCATAATTATAGCAGCCATTACCAGCCTTTCAATGCAGAGGAATCAATAGTTTAGTACAAAGTGTGAATACTGCTGTTAAGGTTTGGCAGGATAGCTGATAAGAACTTAATAGCTCTTAGTGGAATTTTCTGAGTCATTGAAACTCTTCCTGGGGTGCCTCTGCGTCCTTTTTGGAGCAGTTCCCACTTTGCCCGGTCAGCTCTGGACGCAGCAGGCTGTGGGGGCCAGCCTCTGGAATCGGGGAGACCAGAGGTCTGGCTCGTGGGTCCTTCCACAGGACCGCAGCAATAGAGGCAGGTGGTGAAAGAAGGAGGCAGGCTCAATTGTGGATGAAATCTGGAAGGTTTATTGTGTCTCTGAACAGGGGACCTCGCCCCCCGGGGGTGTCCAGCAATGAGCAACTCTGAACGCCCCTGCCAGGGGTTTTATGGGGGAGTGGTGACAGGGGAGGGATGACAACAGCATTGAATCAGGGAAGGAGGAGGACGGGTCTGCGGGATGAGGGACACACAAGGGAACCTATCTCGGGAAAGGAAGGGAGGGATCCTCCCCCCAAGACCAATCACTCGACGCCCCTGCCAGAACTTTCTAGAAGCTTGGGAGGGGTGCCAGGGCGATTGGCAGGGGTCTGGGAGGAGACAAATAGAGAAAGCAGGGTTATGAACACGAAACCAGGAGGGTATAAACTGGGATGGTACAATAACACGAAACCCAAAGGGGAGACCCAGACTGAACCAAACAAGACACACTCCCACATCTCCCCCTTTTTTGTTTTTTAAGATGGTTTAAAGTTCGGCTGGGGGTAATATTCAGAGTCCGGATATAAGACCTCGAACTCTTGCAACTCAGGAGCCGTAGGTTCGAGCTCCGGTTCCTGCAGGGTCTCTGCATCCGGGAGTACCTCGGCTCGGTCAATATCTGTAGGGGAGGGGGAGCTTGTAATCAACTTTACTAACATTCTCTTGAGGAGTCTAAACAAAATTAGGGCAACCAACAAAACAAAAAGAAAAATCAGTCCAGGTTGGAAAATAGATCTTGCCCATCTGGATAGTCCCCATTTGCTGAAGATGTCGCCGAGCCAGTCACCAGTTTCTTTCTGAATTTGCATCACCATGGCCTGCATCTTGTCTGTGGATGTTCTCCGCCCTTGATGTAAACATATGTGGTCTTGGCCCATGGTTTGTGCCAGGACTGACCACACATTTGCTGCCTGTTGGGGAACTATCCACGGCGATGCAGGCCATGGGAGCAGCTGCAGGATAACAACAAGCTGCAGGCTTCTGGCGACAGCTCGGATGGACGGTGCAGGATCCATTTCTGTAGTCTCTAAACTAGAAAGAAACTCAAAAGGAAGAATATTAAAATTGGGAAGAATACCTGGGGGTGAACTTAGGGTCCAAAGGGGCGTAGGATTAACCCACCCCGGTTTTAGGGGGTGCTTGACTCCTTCCTCCGGTGGGCTGGGAAATAGACGGTTTCACCCATTTTGATGGGATCCACCTGGGGCCCTCAGGGGTGGATATGCATGCATATCCCTTCCCCCACGTAACTAGTTCAGGAGGGCTCTGTATTTCCCGAGTCTCCGGGTCTTTAACCAACACCGGAGGCCTTTCTTTCATTTGCAGCTGCTGAGACCGCCCGAAGTGCCGCACGATCGGTGGATTCAGGTTCTCAAAGGCACAGTTGAGCAAGTTTAGTGTGAACAGTGCCCTTGAGAGCCTGACAGCTGGGGATTCTAATTTCTTTGAGGACCTTTGCCTTTGTAGCATCCTCTTGATACTTTGGTGAACCCTCTCGACTATCGCTTGACCTGTCGGGGAATAGGGGATGCCTGTCTTGTGCTCTATTCCCCATTGCTGTAGGAAGCTCCGGAACTCCTTGGAGGTGTAGGCTAGGCTGTTATCGGTTTTAATAACTTTGGGGATGCCCAGGGTAGCGAATGCCTGCACTAAGTGCCTTCCGACATCGCTAGCCCTTTCCCCTGTGTGGGCAGAAGCAAAGACGGCTCCGGAGAAGGTGTCCACTGAGACATGTACATACTTCATTCTGCCGAATGAAGCGACATGTGTCATGTCCATCTGCCACACCTCGCAACTACTGAGTCCACGGGGGTTAATGCTGGTGCCAATGGCGGGAAGAGCTAATTGATGATATTCGGGACATGCGGCCACGATCGTTCTGGCCTGGTCATGCTTCAGATTGAACTGCCGGACCGGGGCAGGCGCGTTTTGATGGAATAGCTGATGGCTAATTTTGGCCTGCCCAAATACATCTGGGATCGGGGCCATCGCGGCTGGCGCAGCAAGGGCATCTGCCTTCCTGTTGCCTTCTGCGATGAACCCGAGCAGGTCCGTGTGTGACCTGACGTGCATCACGTAATATGGTTGCTCTCGGTGGGAGACTAGGTTAACCAATTTCGAGAGCAACTCATATAAAGCCGTGTTGGAGACCTCTTGTAAGATGGCATGTTCTGCTCTGGAGACTCCTGCAACATATGCAGAGTCGGTTACTAAACTTAGAGGTTCAGGAAACCTTTCAAAAGCCCTGACGACTGCGTCTAACTCAGCGACTTGAGGTGATCCTTCCACCTCTTTAATATCAGCCTCCCACCGCTGAGTTTGGGGGTTTTTCCAAGTCATGACTGACTTGTGAGACGCCCCAGACGCGTCAGTAAAAACGGTCAAGACCTTTAAAGGTTCCTTGCTCCGAACACTCTTTGTGCTTAATTCGAATTGAACTTCCGAATTAAAAATTTTGTGGGCCGGCCTATGTAGAGAAATTTGGCCTGTGTAGCCTTCCAGAGCAAATTGCAAAGCTTCACAATCCTGAAGCAGGCTCTCCAACATTGCTTTGTTGATTTGGCCCGTTCGCATCCTAATTGGTACGTGGATGCAGTCAAAGTCACGTCCCGATAGTTCCCTGATCCGGGCTCTAGCTTTCCGGATCAGTTCAGCCATCAGCTCCTGTGGCCGTGTCATCCTTTTGGACCTATTATGACTGAGAAAGACCCACTCTATGATCAAGAGAGGGTCCCTCCAGTCCTGGTCCTCCTTGCTCTTCCTTTTGTCTTCCCATTGGAAGACAACCCCATGTAGGTGCGGCAGATTACCCAGGATGATAAACCTGAATGGCAAGTCAGGCCTGTACCTGCTTGCCTGCCTGGTGGACATCAGGTGTTGCACCTTCTCCAAGGCTGTCCGTGGCCTCTGGGGTAAGCGTCCGGGGAGAACTAAGCTCCTCTCCCCCTTTCAACAAATCGAAAAGGGGGCTAGGTCTTCATTAGACAGACCCAGCCACGGCCTTACCCAGTTTAAGGACCCACACAGTTTGTGGACATCCGCCAATGTCTTAATATTTGTTTGATTGCCAATTTTTGCGCACAATGGTCCGCTTTGTAATTTCAAGGCCCAGGTATTTCCAAGGTGGCATCCTTTGAATTTTACTTTGGAGCTCGAACCCTGCAGCAACCAATGCTCCGATTGTCAGGTCAAGCACACTCGCAAGCATGTCATTGTCGGGGCACACACGAGGACATCATCCATGTGAGAATATGATGGCCTCTTGCGCTGCGCGTACTGGGGCAAGCAAGGAAGAGACATACCATTGGCAGATGGTCGGGCTGTTCTTCATGCCCTGTGGCAGCACCTTCCAATGGTATCTCTTTCTTGGGGCCTCGGTTGATGACCGGAACCGAGAAGGCGAAACGTGGGCATCGTCAGGGTGTAGAGGAATTTGGAAAAAACAATCTTTAATCAATCACGGCCAAATTCCAATTTTGGGGAAGCATCGTGGGGACGGCATCCCTGGTTGGAGAGAGCCCATGTCCTCAATTCATCATTAATTTGGCGAAGGTCCTGGAGGAGCCGCCATTTGTCTTTGTTAGGTTTTTTAATACAAAGACGGGGAATTCCAGGGCTGTTGGTCTCCACGATATTCCCCTTCTTAAGCTGCTCCTCCACGAGCTTCTCGAGCGCCTCTAATTTCTCACCGTAGAGCGGCCACTGTTCTACCCACACTGGCCAGTCCGTTTTCCATGTCAATTTCTGGGTAGGGCGCTCCTCAGTGACTGCTGCGCCAAAATTCTGCGGGGGGACAGGAATGTCAATGGTGACTCCCCACTGCTGCATGAGGTCTCTCCCCAAGAGGGGTTCCTTGTAATCCAATACGAACGGACGTATATTGGCCAATTGTCCGCTCGGCCCCTTAATTTGTACGACTTTTAGACTGTTTTGCCAATTGGATGCCCCCAACACCTTGTACGTGCCCTGCCACGTTTTGCAGTTCCCAATGTGCCGGCCATTCCTGTGTGGGAATGATCGTCACATCTGCCCCTGTGTCCGGAAGTCCCTTGAGGTGAAGGACTTCTTCCCCTCTGTTGATTTTACAGTCTACCCTCGGCTTCCCTCTTCCTATTACATGGTGGCACACACCATTGGGTGTGGCCCTCCTGCAGGGATAGCCTGGGCGACCATCTGCCCTCTGGGCAGAAACAGAGGTGGACGGACACAGCGCAGCCAGAGAACGGGTCCTTCGGGACTAGATGTCATTAGTCCCGGAGCGACTTCGATCTCTGGTGGTGTGCAGTTAACATCTCCGACAATGACATACCTGCAGGGCTCTGGGTCCCACGTCCCCAGCTCACCACCGCTCACCGGTGCGGCGTGCCACTTTTTCAGGAGAGCGGTGTCAACAGCTGCAACCTGAAAGAACCGTCGGAGAAGTGAAGTCAGGCTGAATCATATCCGGTGATTTTGTGTCATCGCTATCTGCCCTCCCCTGTCCCTCCTCCCCCTCGCGTCCCGTCCCTTTTTTGTCTTCACGCGGGGCGGGCGCACGCTCCTCATTCAGTTTTTTTTGTTCCCGGCCCTCAAGCCCCCCGACCCTTGTTCTCTTTTAAATTGATAAAACTGTCTCTTGAGTGGACAATCTTTGGTCCAATGCCCGGGCTGGTCGCAGAGGAAGCAGGTGTTCTTGGTCTGCTGTTGAGGCCGCTTCTGGCTGTTCTTTGCCGGAGGTGGTCTGTTGCTTCGGCCGCGGTCCTCTTCTGGTCCGCAGCAGTATGGTGTGTTGCTGTTCCCACCGAAATCGTTCCCCGGGATCGCTGCTTATCCGAGCCGGCAGGTTGTAGGTGTGGCGCCTTCACAGCGCAAACCTCTAACATCGCCTGTATCGTCGGTGGAGGGTCCAGGGGGAGGCTCAGGATGGCCGCCTTGCACTGCGGGTTGGCGTTGACCATTGCCATCTCTGTGATGACCTCCTCTCTGGCCACTAGCTGCTTAACCTGCAACTCTACGGCTCGGGTTAATCGCTCCACAAACCTTAGGAACGATTCAGTGGGTTGCTGACGGACCTGCGAGTACGTTAGCACAGGTGCGTCGGCCTCAGGCCAAGGAATGCCTTTCCGGCCGCTTCCTTGACCTGTTGCAGCAGCTCTAAAGGCAGACCTTGGGCCTGCTTCGGCGCCAACACCCATTCTCCCTCGCCCCTCAGATGGTCCATCATTATTTCCTGATTGTCGGCATCAACGGCCATATCCGAACTTTGCAGAAGCACCGGAAGGAGTCGACGGAGCTCCTTTTCCCATGCTGATTTCCAGAGCAGAAACTCTACTGAGGAAAGCAAGCACGAGAAAAGCTGACGCAAATCAAAAGGCGTCATTACTGCTCCGGAGAGATTTGCCCTTAAAAGACCGCAAAATATTCGCTTTCTCTCCCGAACTCTTCTGCGCCTTGCAAAGCTCCTTTATTGTTTGATGGGAGAGGGGTTCCCAGTTGGTGTGGGTCATTCTCCTGGACCTTGATAAAAAACCGGAGGCTGAAGGAATGGGGTCCAGTTCCGGGTTCCGGTCCTCAGGCCCTCCCCTTCCGGCCACTCACCGTGGGAACCGGAAGGCCAAGGGAACCGGAAGCAGGAAGCGGGTGGCACCAGACACGGACCTACAACAACTTCTAGGGGCGGAGCACGGGGGCGTGCACTGATGACAAGTGTGGGGGGCAACAGGGGTGGACCCAGCTTGGGGTGTGGGAGGAGTTAGGGTACTGGGAGGGGTCATGACGAAAGGGGTTGGGACTTGAGAGAAGGGGTTTTTGGGATGAAAAAACGGGGGGAGGGCAAGAGGGGGTTTTCTGCATGTGGCACCTGCCATCTTGTCCTCGTCGGGCAGGGAATCCATTTTCTAAGTTCTCAACATAACTAAAGCAAACCCCGGGTCTAGCAACTGGGGAAGTCGGGGAACGGGATAACCCCGGGCAAGTCTGGCCAGGACTGGTCTGGGCGGGGGGGCCGAGAAATCCTGAGTAAAGCCAGGGAGTCGGTAGCAACCCTGCGCAGCATCGCGGTTTGCTTCCTTCAGGACGCCCGGTTTAGGGGACACGGGTTTAGGAGAAGGCTTAGGGGTAACTGGGGAACCCGGGGTTGACTGTCCTTCCCTCTCCCTTTTTTTGTTTAGAGCGGACCGAATCTGTAGATATAACAAAGAAAACTTACCTAAATCCTTTTCTTTTGCCAATTGAGATTGCGCCAATTTTGCTCCCACGGCGTTCCAAAAGGGATCGCTTAAAACCGAACTGTGGGAGCATTGAGGGAAGTGCTGGAACAGCCACTGCACAAACCGTTTTAAACACCCTTTAGAAAAACGTTTCCCCCCCCCTCCAGGAGTCCCGTAACTTGGAAAAATACCCCCTTTTGTGCTGTGGACAATTTTGCGCCCATAATCCACAGCACGACGTCTGGAGCTTTAAAAATAAACCAACCCTCGGACACCGATTCCCCGAAACAAACCGGAGGCAAGCAACACACTCGCCCCGGGGCTGCGCAGCCTACCCTGGGCTCCTACAAGCCGCGGACCGTGCGAAGCCGGCCACCACGCGCTGCGCACGGCCGGGCGGGCACCGCCGGTCCCGCCGCTCCCGCCGTGCCTCGCTCTGCCGCCGACACTGCGGCGCGTGTGGCTCCGCCCGCACGCGGGAACTGCCTCGAAAGGCTTTACGGTAAGTTCCCCCCCGCGGAAATACTTACCCTGCTGGTGTCCAGGCAAGCTCCAGGCATCCCGATTTCCACCGAGGACGACTCTGCTGGCGCGGGCGGAGCTACCGTCCTCCTCCCCAGGAGCGCAGCTCACTAAAACGGAGCCTGCTACAACTGGGGTAGCTTGGCATCCCAAGGACGCACTTGGAAGTCCAATCAGTCCCTTCCATGGGGTCCGGTGGAAGCGGGGGCCCCGCAATGGGCGCCAAGCTGCCTCTGCGTCCTTTTTGGAGCAGTTCCCACTTTGCCCGGTCAGCTCTGGACGCAGCAGGCTGCGGGGGCCAGCCTCCGGAATCGGGGAGACCAGAAGTCTGGCTCGTGGGTCCTTCCACAGGACCGCGGCAATAGAGGCAGGTGGTGGAAGAAGGAGGCAGGCTCAATTGTGGATGAAATCCGGAAGGTTTATTGTGTCTCCGAACAGGGGACCTCGCCCCCCGGGCGTGCCCAGCAATGAGTAACTCTGAAAGCCCCTGCCAGGGGTTTTATGGGGGGGTGGCGACGGGGGAGGGATGACAACGGCATTGAATCAGGGAAGGAGGAGGACGGGTCTGCGGGATGAGGGACACACAAGGGAACCTATCTTGGGAAAGGAAGGGAGGGATCCTCCCCCCAAGACCAATCACTCGACGCCCCTGCCAGAACTTTCTAGAAGCTTGGGAGGGGTGCCGGGGTGATTGGCAAGAGTCTGGGAGGAGACAAATAGAGAAAGCAGGGTTATGAACACGAAACCAGGAGGGTATAAACTGGGATGGTACAATAACACGAAACGCAAAGGGGAGACCCGGACTGAACCAAACAAGACACACTCCCACACTGGGGAAGAAGCAATTTTAGCTAATTTCCTATCTCAAAATTTGTGAAAGTAGTTTCTAAGTTATCTTTAACCAAATGAAAGAGTTCTTTTTAAAAAAACTAGCTAAAAAAAGTAATAATTTATGAAACTGAATTGAAAAATAAGAAAGATCTGAAGTGCTCTGCCTAAAAATATCAGTATATTTTGTGTCTTGATTTCTTTCACAGCTTCTTCTGAAGGTTTTTTCTGTTTGATTTTGTAACTGAAAGAATACAGTGCATTGAATAATTATATATAACCGTGTACTGGTAGAAAAACTGAAATGTGTTTTTTCAGACTTATTTGACAAAAAAATTTCTCAATGGCTGGAGTTTTTGTGCTGTCATCAAAGTTTCAGTATCTCTCAAAAATTCATGGGCTTATGTTTTCTTTCTTAACCACAGCAAAAAGCTTTTTTAAAATTTTTGCCTTTATTCCACTTTGATTTCTGACAAATCCTGGTTTTCTTAGCTTCCCGAATATGAATATCTCTTTCTTGCAAGGACTGCTTTTCTCACTCTTTGAATTCATCTTTTTGTTTTACTTTTAGGTTTACTACTTGTTGTTTGTTTTTTTTTTTTAATATATTACTACTACATTTCAGTTCCATTGCCAGTATTTGCTTAGCTCATGTGCTTTTCAGTTTTATTTCTTCTTTTGTATCTTAAACAACTGGCCTGCCTATTTTCACAGGAATATTTTACCACTTAAGTATCTGTCCATACTTTTTCCTATTAAAAAATAAGTGCAAAAGGTAAAAAACCCCATCCTCAGCCTTTTTACTAAAGTAAAAAGTAATGAAGAAGATCAATTTTTCTCTAGTTTTATCATATACAATATATAAAGTCATCTCTTTGAGCTGTATGCACAGACGTTGTCCTTTTAAAAAGACTGTCCCTTTAAAAGATACTGTCCTTTAAAAAAGCCTTTTAAGACAAGAATTTATAATCTGAGTCTCTTTGGAGTTTTTTTTTGCTGCATCTTCACTAATTTCCTATATTTACTGAATGTGGCCCTTGTACCAGAGGGGGAAGTTTTCTGTGTCTGGAAAGTGTCTACCAAATGGTGGTATAAGTAATAATATAATTTTATATTTAGACAGCTGTTAATATAGTAAGGATCTGTTAGAGTCTTATAGATACTTACAATTAAATAATAGCACTCAAAAGTTATAAGTATTTCTTGTACCAAGGGAAGAGGAATCTTGTGAAAATCACTATAAGATACAGAAAGTTATTTCCTATTCCTGTAGAAATGCTTTCTGAATATTATTCCTTTCAAGCAAATCATGTGTAATACAGGTCACTCATGAAGAATACACTGGCCTTGTGAGGAAAAATCCCTCTTAGAAACTCTTATACTTAATTTTTTGATTATTTACTTTCAAAGAACAAAATGGTTGAGTTTGGATTAAGTAAACCTATCTGGTTTCTTCTGGAGTGAAAACAAAAGTGACTTCTCTTCAGCAATGAATCTGTAGGCTACTTGAAACACTGCTTATTTGGTGATAGTCAATGAAATACTGTAACTGTATTATTGGTAATGTGAATGTTTAACTTTTTTCCCATATGGTTTTGGTGATGAGTAACATGTTTTAAGTTATATAATAGAGCAAGAACTATGGTATCTAGGAAGAAAAAATGGAGACTACACAACAGTAAGGTGTAGAGAGTACTTCTCAATGCTAAACATGATTAAAAATTACAGTTATTACACATGTGCATAGGACCAGTGTGCAGCAGTGTATTAGAAGTAGGAATACACAGTAATGAATAGCATCTACTCAATATTATTGCAAGATGAAAAAAACAAACAAAAAAAATACAAAGGAGCTACTCCATGAACTAATGGACACACTGTGAGCAACACAGTAGCAGCAATTGCTTGTTCTGTGAACTGCTGTCTATGATGGGAGGCTTATCTGAAGGTTTAACCAATTTGAAAGCAAAGAAAGTGCCTCTGGGGAAAGGAAGATGAACCATAAATTAAACCTGAGAGGACACAGTCCTGGCTGCTCTGGCCAATGCAGAAACAGAAGGGCTGGCCATGAGAGAACTGCTAGAACTGCAGAATGCAAAGGGAAATAATTTTAGCTTTTTGAATATTACATTGCCGTGTTCTGTTAGATGATTTTTAGTTATTTTCATTTCTTTCTTACACAGATACACATTTTTTTGCTTGATAGCAGGATCTTTGCAAAAATAGGTCAAGATCCTGCATGCTGACTGTAGGTGTAGCCAATATAGAAAGAAACGGAGAAAAAGATCATATGGCATAAGCAAAGAGAATAATAACAAAAAATTTATAGACTCCTGGTTTTACTGCTTCTGTTCCTAAAACTTGAATCTCTAATTGTTGGAGATTTTTTCACCCCAGGTAAGACAGTGGTAATTGTAACTGCATGTATTTATGTGTATACCTGTATGTATAAACTCAGATTTGTAAACTTTCAGCCAGGCTTGACAAGGCATAAACAGTGATTGATATTTTACTTGCAAGTATATGCAAATTGATCTTAAACTGAGAGAGAAGATAAATGGGCCAGGTCTTCTACTGATGCAAATCAAACAGCCCATTGACTGCAAAGGTGTTATACCAAGTTAAATCATGAGAGAATTGGGACCACTTAAGTTTCCAAAGTGCATCTGAAAAATTGTTGTATTTTAAATATTGGTGAAACCCCTCTGCAATTATTTTGGTTTCAAGGGAAAAAGCCAGAATCAGTTTGGGTTTATAGTAGTATTGCAGCCTATTTTATAAGCAATACAGACAACACATCCTGGGCATCTACTTCACTTGTACTGAAGTCACTTGACTACCAGCTTTTTACAGGCACACTGCACTCTTCCTCTCCCCTCTGCCTGCAGAACCACAGAATATTCTGAGTTGAAAGGGACCCACAAGGATCTTGAGTTCAGCTCTGGAGTGAATGTCCCACACAACAGGCAATGCCATGGAAAAGAAAAAAGAACATTTCCTGCCACAGACAAATGATGAAATAGTGCTGCAGATGAAACTATACTGGTTTCAGTCTTAATCAGTCTTAAACTGTGCGTCACATGCTTGAGAAGAGGACACTCAACTGAGGAAATAGAGAACCCCATGAGAAAAACTTAAAGGCACAACTGGTGAGCTTGGGTTTTTTAATATATCATCCTAGTTATAATATGAGAGAATTTTTGGTTAGCTGAGAACTTGCAAAAATTGAGAAATTGTGTGAAATCTTTTTTCATGGAGAAGAAAAATGGCAATAAAATTTTTGTGGCAAACTTTGTTTGCCTTTTATTTAAACAAATTTCCACAAGAGAAAAAATCTTGTTGCATTTTCATATTTGAATATAAAGTAACTCATCATTTGATATATTATGAACAAATATTTAAATATGGGGTACTTTTAATTTTAAATATTTAAATGAGTTACAAGGCATGTGCTGGCTACTCAAGAGATTAAAAAAATGGAAGCAAGAAGTCATACCTAAGCATTTCTCATCAACTCTATATTATCTTTAATTACATCAGTCCTATACTCTATAAATTTTCCCATTTCACCTCTCAGTAGTTACCAAAAATGAACCTTTGAGTTCTTTTGAGCAATTAAGACATACTCTGCATATCTTAATTTCAGTTTTACAGCAAAACAATTGGTTAAACACATTTTTATTTCTTATTCCTCTTCTAACCCTGCTGGATACTAGTGTGACTTAGAAATGAAATTTTAAAAAATTTTATAAAGGAAAAGATGGAAGAATGTGCTGCTTATGGATGGGATATAGTTAATTTTCTTTATAGCAGCTCCTAGGGGGCTGTGTTTTAAACCACAACAAATAAATTGCATATTCTTTCCCCAATTCAAATTATACAAAACAATTAATTTGTTTCAAAATTTGTAGAAGAACCCATCATTTTTATTCCATTCCAATATGCATTCTCCATATTCTCCTATCTGCTACAAAATCCAGCTTTTTCATTGTCCATTGTTCTCTACCTGAAACATGTCTCTATAACCACATCTTCTCCCAGTAATACACTCTCACTGGTTGTTACTTTCCACTCTTTTTCTGTAACTCTTTGTAGGATGAGGCTTGGAGGTGCAGCAAGTAGAGGACCGCTGCAGAACACATTGCGGTCATGGCTGACAGCTATGTGAAATTGTACTAATAAAACCATTCATTAGGTTATGAATGCAATTCACTGCTGAAAATTCACCTCACTTTTTAATGGTTCCCAGAAGAGAATATGATTCAATAAGGTAACTCCATAGTGGGCACCACCTGGAGGCCGTAGGATGCTCCTGTCAAAGTCTCCTCCACCGACTGGAGGTGGAACAGAGGGGGGAGGATCCTGTCCCAGCCTCAGTTCCTGAGGGTGTGCACTCCAGAAATGGCCAACTCTGCCTGTTTCTCCAGCTCTTTACGCTTTCTTTGCCACTCCAGTTTGACTAGACTCAGCTCTTCCTGTGTACCAGCTGCTTGTCTGAATGCAGTACCTCCTTATACTTTCTGATTATGCCTCTGTTACTTCCTTCATTTCGTAATATGTTTCTGATCTTGATGACCTCAGCTTACTCAATACTGCTTCTTTCTCTTTTAATACTTCAGTGCAACTTCCCTCCCCTGCCCCCTCTTCTTGCCCCAGACTTTTTAACCATCCAGTTTTAGTCCATTCTCTTTTGTCTTGCAGCTCTACCAGTCCCTTCATTCATCTGTGGCCCCTTGTGCTGTCTCACTGTCTCCTGCTTTCCAGGCCTATATTTTTCAGCATATTTTGGCACTCTTACACATATTCTTCATCTCTGACTACTTTCTGCACAGCAACTTTTTTCCCTTCTTAAATCCATTAATCCCAAGCTGTTACCACTATTGTTGATGGGCTTGGCCTTCGCCAGTGGTGGGTCCATTCTGAAGTTGGCTGGCATTGGCTCTGTTGGGCACAGGGGAAGCTTCGTGCAGCTTCTCACTGAAGCCACCCCTGTAGCCCTCCTGCTGCTACCAGAACCTGGCATGCAAACCCAATACAACCATTGATCACGAAGAGTTGTTCCTCTCAGTTTTAGCTGATGTACAGCCAGTGTAGACACATTGTTTGAAACATTGATGGTGAACTCTTACCCTGCCTCCCTCTACAAATATAGATTATTTACTTACTTATTTTAGAAGAAATAAACATTTAGAGTAAAGGAATTTCAACCTCATGTGAATGTTTATCATATATTACTCTTAATAGTGTAAGTCGGTGCCATTGTTAGCAACTGAAAATAGGTTATTCTGATAAATGTTGATGGGAAATTGTGTTAAGAAGCACATGTTTCTATTATGTTCTTTTTAGCCTCTTGGCTTTAGTGTGATTACAGGACAGTAACAGGGACCAAAACAGAGACAACTTTGGGGGCTATGAGTGCAGAGTTCTGAGGGCAATGGCCCATTGGAACATAGCAAATGGCATAATCAGTGTTTATAATGATTGTATAATGCTTAATAAATAAATTCCTTCATTCTGACTGATAATAGCCTTCAGCTAGAGGACATTTGCATTCTGAATACTTACAGAGAAATTGGTTTATTTGCTGCAACAATTCTACACCTATATAATGAAGAATATACATTTTCTTGCAGACTACACAAAATTATTTTATAATACGGAAGACTTTTACAAATATGAGTATATAAGAATAGTACACTTGGCAATAGTACACTTGGCTTACAGCCAGCATTCTTACTAATATATTTTGTTTGAATACAAATTGTATTGATTACCTTCTGTCAGAATGAAGAGTCCATAGAAATACACCTGATCCTGCTTATAAAAAACCTTGCTGAAGTGAAACTTATAGAAGAATGGAGGGTCTGAGAATAATTTATGGATTGACCAAAATAGTATGAATAGCTAAATTAAGTTTTCTGTGCATTTTATAGAACAGTTTTGGGGTTTTTTTCTTTTTAAGTTGTGTTTACCTGGTATTAGTGTTCTTTGAATTTCAGCTGTTCTATTTTAGTTTACCTTACAGAAAATGTTTTTCCAAACATATTGGGTTAACTGATGGACATGGTGAATATAGTCCAGATTTGAAGATTTTAGATTTTTTTCCTACTTACTTACAATCTCGTACAAAATTTGAGATAGCTTACTTGCTTCATAGATGGAAAACACATTAATACACACTTGAAAAACACCTTGATACCTCAAGATTAGAATACTGTCCTTCCAGGATTAGAAACTATTTTAGTATACACGAAACACAAAACAATGATGATGATGATGATGATGATGATGATGATAAGGATCCATTTTTCTTCCAGGTCTACAGCAACTGTTTTTTGGTTGTCCCTTTCTAAAATATCTTATCACAAATAGAGTAGAACTCATTTTACTGCAGTATTCATGGATGGTGTACAGCTCTGTTTATGAGTGTTTAATATGCCATAAGGAATTTTCTGAGGTCAGTGAAACAGACAGAGATTATCAAACTCTACTGAGATGGATTTTGTTGACCCAGGAATGCTTCAGCTGAACTTTGTTCTCAGTATGCCTAAAATTTGTTAAGATGTGCACCTGAGACTGAACTGTGGGAGACAATTAGGCCCATGGAAGAGATGGAAAACAACACTTTTCGCAGTAGGATTTGAGAAGTAGAGAGATCAGGAGAAGGAATTACAAACCTGAGTTTTCTTCAAGGCAGACCTAGACAAGATAGTGGTGGTTTCACCCAGCTGTCATGTTTCAACTAACTGCTCAAAATCATTTTGATGTGGGCAAACAACAACACAGTGTTTACTCTGTTGTCATGGGTTAGGATAGCTATGGAAGTGATTCTCTTGCAAAGAGGTGCTTACAGCTTCCTCTATGACCTAACAGAACCTATCAACTGGCTAGTTTGAATATTGACAACTTTTTAAGCCACTTAAAGAGCTTGACACACCTCTGTGGTCCACATTTAAGAACGAACAGAGCCTGGGAAAGCTCCCTTGCCTTCTGGCTTTCAGACAGGTAGGAGGGAGGGACCTGCAGGCAGCCCAGCGGGGCCGGGCCGGGCCTTGCTTGGCCCAGCCAGGTCGGCCATGGCGTGGCCCTGTTCCATCCGTGGCCCCCCCCCACAGCCCTGCTCTGTGCAGGTGGCCCCTGGTGCGGCCAGGGATCGTCTGAGACCGCTGCCCCGCTGCCTGGCAAAGATCATGTGACCAACAGCAATAAGTGAACTCCAGCTGCAAGGCCCTGGTGAGATTAACCCTTTTAGTGCTGTAAGTTTCCTCCAGAACAGATGAAGCCTGCAGATATTAATTCTCTTCTGAGTCTGAGGAAGAGGGAAGGTGAAGAAAACACCATAGAGACACCAAAGTCAGTAAAGAAGGAAGAGCTGAAACCCTGAGGAAGGAGAAAGAGGAGATGCTTAGAAGCTGAAGTTCTGTTGTAAAGCTTTGGTGGTGATGGACTATGATAAATCAGAGTACCCGTTGTAATTTCCTGAAAGCATGGGGGGGTGGAGTGTTCAAATTGCACTTGTGAGCAAAAGTCTGTGCTGAAACAAGCAAAAGACTGTAATTGTGAGCAAAAGTACCTGTGCTGAAATAAGCAAAGGCTGAAGCAGCTGTAATTTGATGAGAAGTTTTGAACAGGGAGAGATGAAAGTGATGAGGACTCTTGCTCCAAATCAGAAGGAGAAGACCTCTGTTCCTAGAGATGAAGATGCTCCCAGAGATAGGTGAAGAGAACCTTTGTTTCTGAACAGCTCATCCTTAAAATGGTACCCCAATAGCTCAAGATTGGACCCTCGAAAGCAGTTGTGGGGAAAGCTGTAAGTCGGGGGAAGGGACTCTCACATGCAAGCAGAGAGTCAACCCGGGCAGCTGTTTCGCTGTGATACTGAAGCCATGAGAGAACTTCTTGTGGAGATGTCTCCATAGCATGAGCAAGAGAGACTCCTCTCTGAACTGAAAAAGGTTATTATGGAAGTGGTAAACTGACTGAAAATCTCAAGGGTTGTCTTTTTTACATTGTCAGTGGGAGAAGGGAGAAAGGTGGGGGGAGGAGAAGTGTTCTGAAGGTTTGGTCTGATTTTTTTTCCTTCCCTTTAGGTCTGTTAATAAACTTCTTTATATTCTTTCAAGTTTCGTACCTGCTTTGCTTTCTTCTAATTCTTATCTCACAGAAGATAAATAAGTAAGTAATGAGTATTTTGGACCTAACTACTACACTCTAATTGGTGTTTCTGCCCGGTTTACGAACTGAACCCGCTACATCTGTAGTTTTTGAAATTTACTTATATATTTTTTAAAATGTCTTATCTTATTAATTTGGACATTTTCTTTCAAATGGGAAGAGTTATTTCTCCTCTTACTAGCTGCTACTTTGTGTATTCTAAGAGAATTAAGAAACTTTTAACTGCATCAGTGGGAATTATTTTGATGTTCTCCAGAGTGCCTTGTATAAAACAGTCATTCCAATCTTTTTATGTATATTTTTATTAACTTTCAGTGAATCCTGTAAGCTGTGATTTGCTCACAATGTCAGAAAAAGAGATAAAAAAAAGAAACACTCTATAATGTGTATTTAATGGTCATGTAATATATGAATTTCCTTCTTAATGAACACAATTGGAATGGGCTTCCCAGAAATCTTCCAAGAAATCTTGAAAACAATAAGGTACCACTGGTCACTTTTCATCATAGAAAAGGCTTTGTATAGCATAACTGTCAAAGTTTAAACCTATGGTCAACAAAATAGTTCCAAAAATTTATGGAAAATAGAATTGCATTCTAGTAAAATGATTGGTTTACGAATTTATTTTTGAATGTTTCCCATCCCACTTCTATGTACTCAAATTCCAGTGAGAAATGACACTTATAAATAGAAAACTAACAAGTAGTAGATTTTTTCACTTCTTGATAAACTTTTCATGACATATTAAATTAAATCCGGAAACTGCAACAGTTTTATCAAGCTTTTATCCAAGAATGTAATGATTATCGGGTACATTTCCTTCAGAAATATATTGTTCAATCATACCTTAACTAATATCAACAAATATTACTTAGTTTGTAATGCACAAATCTCCCTCAACATAAACAGTACAGATTAATGGAGTATGCAACTCATCTCTCTTGTAAGTATTCCATATATAAAATTAGAGGAAAATAGTTTATCTGTATAAAATGAATAATTTTAGTCTTAATCATTATAGAATAGAGGATCATTAAAAAAATGTAATTTTTCTGTCAGTAACTAATTCTTTGTTTAAAATTATGGCATATGTGATTAAATTCCAATTTACAACAGTTTCAGTTAGACTAATGAAAACTAATTGAGAGTATTTCCAGCTACGTTAGGGATATCAGTTCAGTAATGTGTCTGCTGTATATTTTAAATCTCCCTTTACATTCCAAGATTTTTTTTTAAGGTTTCATGCTAAAAACCTGATATAAATTATGAGACAATCAAACAGAGTAAATAACTGAATGACCAGATAAAATGCTAATGCAGTTTAGAAATTCATTATGCATCTTGTGAATGTCCCTGCAGTAAATATTTCAATAAATGTCCCTTATTGTTGTGTAGGCTTGGCATTAAGTAATAATGACCGTGATACTTATAGCATGAAAGAAATGGACCATAGGAAAACAAAATAAGATTCATGTTCCTTGCAACTGAAATGCAAAATTACTATTATATGACCCTAACTGATTATCTTCTACTTTGAATTGATCAGTTGTCTGGATGTAACAAGCCTGAAGGGCTTTAATGTGTTTGATTCTCTGGTACACTAAATTACCTTTTTTTATTGAGAATTTGTAACAATATTTTTTTTCTAATGGAAACATGATCTATTTTGCATTATAAATTGCTAGTAATTAAATACCAGATAATTTAATTGTACTTAATTTAATTCTAAAAATAGAAAAAAATTTGAAGTGCTTGAAAAATTCTAAACATATTCAAGAATAATAAATTCATCCCTAAATAGTCAAAACATTGGCTTATGGAAACACTCAAAGGAGATAAGGAAAACTAACAAGCCTGTTAGTTTAACAAGTACCTCTCACTTGTCTGGTGTTACAGTGAAGTGCTATTAAAGTTATTTACTTTCCTTACATTTGAAATTCTTATAAGATCTTGTTAAGAAAATATTTAAAAGATAACCAATTTCCACTGAAAATCCCCTTTGAATGATCTGAAAGTTTTCATCAAAAATGGTGGGACTTGTCCATGACAAAATTTTACAATTTTTTTAAAAAATACTGAATGCCAGGATATATGTAAGGAAACAGTTGGGTTTTTTTCCTTGTTCAACTTGGTACAAAATACTTGAAATTTATTTTAGCTGTTGATGAGTTTACTCATCCTGATTAATGAAAAGAACTCTGAATTTACCCACTGACTTTCTAGAAGAATAGAGAAATGTGTTGAAGTTTTTGAAGGTATTAACTCTTCAAGTGCACTGGTTTTTATCTGTCTGAGGCTGTTTCTGTGTGAAACTTCATGTCATCTTACTTGCTGCTTTGCCCTTACTAGTAGTACATAGAATCAACGAGTCCAATTTTTCGAGGACTTCTTACATTACTAATAGATCGTCATGTGAGTAGCTGTATGATCTCCTAAGAATTTAATGTTACATTAATTTAAGGGCAAAAAACATTTGGAGCAAATGTCACTAAGTTAAATGGTTTAACTAAAGGTTTTCAGGAAAGTGGCACTTACTTTCCACTTTCTTTGACAATGTGACTTTTCATTTTGAGAGAGAGCTAGGCAATTTTTTGTGTGAGGCCAGTGGGAAACTAATACACCACACGAGAGAGAATTAAATTCAGCTTAAGGGTTAAGAGCAATTATTATCTGTGAGAAGTCTGCAGCTTAGGAGAACAAATAGGCTGTTGTCTCTCAGTTAAAAGACCATTGAAATTGTATATAGGTATTTTCACCTAATGCTTAGAGGGACAAGAGTTCCCATATTAGACCTATTTCCATTTCAATCACTGAAACAGGATGCATGACTTCACTTGGATTAGAGAACTAATGGGAAAAAGTCAAAGGTTCAGCCTTTGATTTTATGGAGGTTACTCAAGGAGACCCCTTTTATATTTAAAGCCAGAAAGTATTTTTTGGATATATTAGTGCAGCTCATATATAAAAAAGGGATTTACATGTCATAAATGTGCATAGATATGAAACAAAACTCACACAGAAACAGTAGCATTACACACAAATAGATAACAGTAATTTATGAGTAGGAAAACACTGAGATCTTACTTGTTTTAAAGAAGTATCTATTAAACTCCTAAAGTTAGTTCACAAGTGGGCAAACCTACCACTGGCCAAAACTGAGCCCATCACCAGCACAGGTAGCACCTCTGCAATAATGTATTTAAGAAAGGGTAAAAAACATCATGCAGCAATTGTGAGAGTGGAGTGAGATTTTGTGAAACAACTATATGGACAACAAGGACAATGCAGAAGGAAGGGAGAGGGTGATCCAGGCACTGGAGTAGATTCCCCTGCAGCCTGTGGAGAAGACCATGGTGATGCAGGTTGACACCCTGCAGCCTGTGGAGGACAGAAGTGGAGCAGGTATCCACCTGAAGCCCATGGAGGACTCCACACCAGAGCATGGACACGCCCTAAAGGAAGCTGCTGCCTATGAGAAACCTGTGCTGGAGCAGGCTTCTGGTGGGAGGTGTGCCCTGTGGAGAAGAGCCCATGCAGGAACAGGCTTTCTGGCAGGAACAGTGGCCTGTGGAGAAACATTTCAGAAGCAGTCCACTCCTGAAGGACTTGCCCCGTGGAAAGGATGCATGCTGAAACAGTTCATGAAGTATTGTCTCCCATGTAAAGGACCCCACACTGGAGCAGGGTAGGACCGTGGGGAAGAAGGAGCAGCAGAGGTGACATTTTATGAACTGAATACAACCTCCCTCTCCACCAGCACTACTTATGGGGAGGAGGTAAGAGTTATGATTGCAGTTATGAGTTGAGCCTGGCAAGAAGGAGGTATGGAGAAAAAGTTTTAGTTTGTTTTTATTTCCCACTATCATACTCTGTTATTATTTAGCAATAAATTAAATTAATTTCCCCAAGTCAAGTCCATTTTGCCTGTGACACTGATTAGTGAGTGACCTCCCTGTCCTTACATTGATCCTAAAGCTTTTTCTATGGATTTTCTCTCTCTATCCTGTTGAGGAGGGGCGTGATAGTGTCTTGGTGAGTAGAAAGGTCAAACCACTACACCACATTATGTTTTCTGCACGCCCCTTTTCCACTATTCTATGCTGTTTTATCTTGGCTTTTTCAGGTAGGTGTTGCGTGCTTCATGATGATGACAACCTCATTATTATAATGCCAGTCATTGTGAGGAAAGAGAATGCTCCACTTAGATCCATGTGTTGGGAAGAAATCCAGCATGCAGTCAACTGTCTGAAAGTTTAGTGTTAACATCTCAGTTTTTCTTCTTCAGTTCTAAGTGATGACAAAGAAAAAGAAATTGCATGTTCTTACTATGATACTCTTCATTCTGCTAAACTGCATCTAGCAACTCTTGTGAGTTTTAAACAGCAATTCTACTTGTGTTGGTTTTAGCATTATTTTTCCCCTTGTAAGACTTCTAAATATAATTAGAAAATTAGTCTGTAAAATAACCTGACACTAGGGCCTCAACATTATTTCAGTATTGAGAAGAGAACAGAAAAAAGAATAGAATAGAATAGAATAGAATGTTTCAGAGTGTGTTTATACTTTTGTGGTTTTTCTCTGTCTTAAACAGAATATATAGTTTCATGAATATATTTAGTATATTATCAATATACACTGGAGAGAGACTGTGTACAAGGGCATGTAGAGACAGCATGAGGGGGAATGGCTTCAAACTGAAAAAGAATAGGTGTAGATTACATATTAAGAAGAAATTCTTTACCATGAGGGTGGTGAGGCACTGTCACAAGTTGCCCAGAGAAGTCATGGATGCCCCATCCCTGGAAGTGTTCAAGGTCAGGTTGGATGGAGGTCTGACCAACCTGGTCTAGTGGAAAGTGTTACTGTCCTTGGCAGGGGGGTTGGAACTAAATGATCTCTAAGGCCAACTGTGCTCTGTAACAGAGAGGGCCTGGAGTCTCCCTCACTGGAGATATTAAAGAACCATCTGGATGCAACCCTGTACAATGTGCTCTGGGGTGACCCTGCTTGAGCAGGGAGGTTGGACTAGATGGCCCACTGTGATCCCTTCCCACCTGACCCATTCTGTGATTCTGTGTTGTTTTGATTAGAACTTTAAGAAAAGTTTGGGAGATAGGCTGGGGAAGAATTAATACTTTCACAGATGACAAGTACAACTAGACTGCAGTGATACGAACCGACAAATAAGAATTATAAACAGCAGAGACATGAAGAATCTTGTCATACTCCTGATAGTGCTTTTCATTTGCTTCTGTGCTGTTCAGGGCTTTTGCTTGCTTGTTTCCTTTTGGTTTATCCCTACATTTCCAAAACAAAATGTAAAACTATCCTTTTCTGTTTTTCATCTTGGCCAAAACAGAGGTCACAGGGAAAAGTTGTTGATTCTCAGTTGCTTCTGCCAGAGTAGAAATCACACTGATTTCTTCAGGGAAAAAAAAGAGAAGCCAGATCCTTTTTCTGGCAGCATACACTATTTTTGTGCTAATTTGTATCTCTGCACTGGTAATTGAGAAGTCTGCTATTAGACAGTAGGCTTTGAAGGCAAATTTTCCTGAAATGAAAAAAACAAGGGAGCAGATGGGAAAATACAGTATGACACAAATATAAATGACAAAAAGATTAGAAACAAATTAAATTAAAAAAAAGAAAAGCTGTACTTCTAAATTCTCTACTGTGAACCCTTGCCAGAAATTTGATAGGTATACTTTCTCTTTTTCTCTTTTTCTCTTTTTCTCTTTTTCTCTTTTTCTCTTTTTCTCTTTTTCTCTTTTCCTTTTCCTTTTCCTTTTCCTTTTCCTTTTCCTTTTCCTTTTCCTTTTCCTTTTCCTTTTCCTCTCCTCCCCTCCCCTCCCCTCCCTTCCCCTCCCCTCTCCTTTCTCTGTTCTTTTTTTTTTTCTTTTCACTTCAAAATCCAGGTACAATTGAGTAGAGTGTTCTTCATGACAATAAAGTCTAGTAAAAAGGCAATATTTAGAGTCATAGAGTATGTTTATCTTTTAGGTAAAGGCTGATCAATATTAACTTACTCAGATCAGGACTGGCAGACAGCACCTTCAGAATGTATAAGGAGGTTAAATATATTCTCATTCCAGTCATACTTATTGGTCTCTGATTTGACTTGTTCAGAATCTTCTGTTATCATGGATAATACCAGTGAAGGTTGTTTCTAAGTAAATAGTGATAAATACATGCTGGATTTAATATCATGATGATTACATCTTAAATGACAGTTTTGAAAGAGTCTTTTCAATAAAAACCTCTGATTTTTTGCTTCTTTAAATTTTAAATTTTAAGTGATTACTGCAAAGCCTGAATCTTCTATTCTTACAGAAAAAAGCAGATGTTCCCATGCTGTAGCTGCTTTTAAAAAGCAGGTCATTATCTGCAGAAATGCCAAACATTTCCTTTGTTTTGTTCTCTTATGCTTTCATTTTATGTATACTTCTGGAATCTTGTACTAGAGAGTATATATGTTTGAAGTATTAAGCGCAAGAGATATGGACTGATCTGTCATTCTGAATCACCTTTGCAAAAGAAGTAAAATCAAGTCACATCTGTCTAATTCCTGACACATTAGACACTCTTGCTTTGATAACATGGCCCTGCACAATTTTATCAGTATGTGTAGCAAGCTTGCTTCTTTTTTTTTTTTATCCCATTCTTCACAGAGAAAGACAAAATCTTACAAACAGTTCAGAAAAATGAAATTATGTCCACCTATAGTCAGGAAAACCAGTGTCCTCTATGGATTCAAGCAGTCTTGTTTCCCACAGAGGTTAGCATTCCAGTACGGTATGTTAGAAGTTGCATTACTAAGGGAACAAAGTTAAAGTTGAGTAGGGAAGTGCAACTTAAAGTTTGCTAATGAAAAAATTTTCAGTTATACATGTCTGATTTAGAAGGAGGTAAGATTATTCAGAAACAGTTCTTTGATATGAGGACATAAGGATTAAATAGTAATTCAGTGCATTTTTTGGTTTGTTATCTGATAATCAGATTTAATATAAAGAAAACTGACAGGAAAGATAATGAAAAAACATTAATGGGCTGATTATTTGTGTTCAAGCAGAAGGTTTTAGCTTTGTGCCCATGAAATATCTCCTGAAAATTTTGTTTTAATATTTTAATATATATTGGACTCATTTTAGTTTCTGTTGTTTCTACTTGGATGTTGCAGAGTGCTAGTTTATAAGAGAGAAGAAAAGAGTACTATTTTTCAGTTCTAAAAGTAGTTGACTGACTGAGTGTTTTGAAGTAGTAGAAAACCTATACAGCATCTGGAGCAGGAAAATAAGGAAATGCTGAGAAAAATTGCCAATAGCAAAAAACCCCTCAAACATTTCGTGAAAATGCTGGTCCATCATTGGGTACATACCTGATGGTAAATCAGTGGGTTTTTTGGAGGTATCTGAATTCAACAGTCAAAAGCTAGAATCTTAATAATTACCATTTGAACTAGCATTGGTTGCTTTGTTTCTCAGAGATTATTGTTTATTTGACTGGATTTCAGACAAGGGTCAGCATCACATCATACAATGTCATCTATTGTCCACACCAGAAAATGGGTACTAGAGTATGGGTGGATATCCCCTTAACTGAAATTTTCTGAAAAATAATTATTTTTCATTCCAGTATCCAGAAAGGAAAAAAAGCAATAGCGCAATTATTTGTGCTACATCTATTAAGGTAGTTTTGTAGATAAGGAGAGCTTTAACTTTCCAAGTCTTTATTCAGACTATTAATTATAACAAATACTTAAACCTGACTGGAAAGAGTGTAAGAACACAAAAACTGGAACTTTCCTACGTTACAATGAAATACTATAATTTTGAACTGTAATTATAGCTCATAATTATTACCCAAAAATAATTTCAAATGTTTCCCAACTCACAACTGTAGGTGAAGTTTTCTGTCCAGGCCCATTTCCTTATGATATGCAATAATTTTCAGTTCAGTGTTAATTACCTGGATCTACAGCAGAAAAGAAGCCAAAAGGCTAAGTGAAAGTTGTGATTCTGTTCAGATGATTCAGCACAAGTCCGGAAAAAGATTACTTATTTCATACCTCTTATGAAGTGTTCTGCTGGCTTATTCAGGTGCATTATATCAACCAAATATGAAGTTTTTAAAATGATGTTTCTTATGATAAATCAGAAATATATCAAGAAATATCAGGAAAATAAACACTAAAAATAGAATTATGTCTTGAAAGGATGTTTCTGGACTTTTTGAAAAGAAAATGTCCTTTAGTGAAACAAAACTCTCAAACATGTGATAGACAGTCACTATAGTAGATTAACTTGTGTGGAAAATTTTTCACTACAGTGTGAAGGATTTGAAAATAATGTTGCGGGGCAATAGAGAATTTTCATTGCCCCATTCTAAAATAAGGACTTAAAATTTGTGAGTTAACTGTTAGAAATTAAATTTTTCAGGCACAGTGAGGTATGAAGGTTTTTCTAATGCCAAAATATCACCCTATAATGAAGGAAAAGTTGCACTAGTAATGCACCCTCTTTTGTGGAAAACAAAGTTTATATTCCATTATAAATGTGAATTTTTGAAATTAAGTACTCAAAGATGATTATCTTAGGGAATTAAACTGAGTTTCAGTGAGAATTGCTTCTGAATTTTCCCTTTTTTCTTAGAAACAGGACTGTATTATCTTCTTCATCTCTAATTTAATTAGATATGCTTCCATGTAAAATGATGCTTGTTCAAACTGTGTCTGTATATCCTGAGTAATAATGACTAGCAGAAGATGTGATGCCTTTTAATAGTGCACAGTCTCATTTTACAAATTAAGTTTCTATAATAGGGATGATGGGTGTCAAAAGGGCATAAGGGATTTTAGAGCTAAAAGATAATTTAAGATTAAAAAAATGTAATATACCTGTATTTATAAGCCTTTAACATGGGAAAATATAACAATTTATTGAATAATTTTTGTTTCAAGAAAAAATTTTCTTTGTTTTAATAATAATAATTTTGTTTTGTTTTAATAGGAAAAAAAAGTTAGAATCAAGGCTATCTGTATGTAGGAGAACCTGCCTGATGAATGAATATGTTTGCTAAAGCAAAACGTGTAATTAAAATATACATTAAGATTGAAAGCTTCTGGAGAAGCATCCTAAACATTAAAAGAAAAAGGAGGAGGAAGGAAAACAACTCCACAAAAACAAAAGAAAATGGGGAATTTCAAGAGAGAAGTATAAAAGCAAAATGTTCCATTACTGATATTAACTTTTTTTCTCTTGAAGTGCTTCAGCTTAATCTTTTTCCTCAGTGTAAATGACGCAACAATAGAGTGATTTTTAGGTGTATCCAATGAAACCTCTCTGATCCATTGACATCATAATCTGCACACAATGATGGCTGTTTCTTCTAACATCTCAGCAAACTTTTAATGGAAAAGATCTGTAATGAAGTTTTATATTTCTAGGCTTCATTACTTTTTATGAAGCAAAGCAAAGTACACTTCCTGAAGTAGAAAGATAAAAAAAAGTCTTAAAATGGTTACAGCTAAGTAATAACTGGAAATAAACCAACATTTTTAGTATGTACGATAGCTTCTTTTTGAGTTCAATTTTAACTTACGTGCTAGTTCAAAACGTACGTTTCCTCGTATATGTACTCCTACCTTTTATAGTGTTCTTGAAGTAAGCTTTCACTGTTCTGAAACCTACAAATTATCTGGTATTTCTTGTGCAATCAGTATTAATTCTCAGGAGAAGCATCATGCAGCAAATTCTGACCAGAACTTTCAGTTTTCTAGATCAGCTGATAAAATTTTCAAATTCCAGAGAGACTTCAAACTCAGGGGTCTTCCAGAACTACCAATGCTCAACAGCCTATGACAGAGCATTCTTGGCAAGGTAGGTGATGAAAAGGATGCCTGCATTCCAGCAAAAGTACTTACAGGACTATGTAAAGGTAAGATTTTAACAAAAATAGGGTTTTATTTGAAAGTAGTTTACCTGTTTAAGTATTTAGTAAGTGGATCAATGAACTTAGTGGAACAACTCATGTCCATGTATGTAGCACTGAGATAAGTTATAATTATTTTCAGTATAATTTTGAATATTATCCTCCAATTGCATACTGAATAGTGTTCAGTAAAGCATAATTTTGACTTTATATCAACACAAGTCAGTAGTGTAAGAAAGAAACCAAACAAAACCAACAAAAAACCACAAAGTAGTTATGGCAAGAAAACAAGTTAGTATCTTTCCTAAGAGCTCAAAGATTAAACAAATCCAAAGAGATGAAAGATGTGTGTGAGAGTGGTGTGGGAGCTTGCAATGAACAAGTAGGAAAACACAGTTTAACAATGGATCAAACTAATTTGAAGTAACTTCATACAATTTTCTTTATGAGAAGCAAACTTTCTTGCAGGAAAAATAAGTTTTCTGTTTGCAGAAAAACAGTCTTAGAGAGGTTGGGTGTATCACCAAAAATGTGAACATAATTTTGATTTGGTTAAAAGCCTGTCTCTTTATCTGCTCTGCAGTTTTTCTCCAGTTTTCAACTGCACCTCCAATTTTTACAAGCCAAGAGGATTTTCCAGATCTTGGCAGTCCGGCTTTTAACAGCCTGCATAGTTGTAAAATTGAAGGGCTGATAATAAGCAAAATATTCCTTTGCATTAAGTTACCTCTTTATATAACAGAGAATCCTTCTTACTGCATTGTTACTTACTCATGATGGAATTATACTTTTTTTAAAATTCTTTTGTTTTCGAAGAGGAAACCTCTCATATGGGATTAATTTTTAAAAGTGCTATCAATTCTGATGGAAATTTGCTTTGGTGTTCCACTGCTTAAAAGAGTAGAATTATAGTTCAATATCTTCATTCCTTTTGTGTTACTGCAGAGCCTGTCAACAAGGGTACTAGTGAGTCTCACTCCCTTTGGTTTATTATATGCTTCTGATCCTTCTGGCAGATGGCAAGATACTATATGAATAACAAATAATGACAGATTAAGATAAAAATGGCTTTAAAATAGCTTTAAAAATAGCTTTAAAAGCTATTTAAGCCTCTCTAAGGATATTCACCTTGTAAATGAGAAACTTTTAATTCATGCAGCCTATAAATCTTGACAATATCAAAACTAATCCCTGTGCTGAAATAGTGGTATCAAAATGACAATGTTTATTGAGGTCATACACTACGTTGTGTTTGAATATTTTTCACTAGCTGGAATTTTTTCCCAGATAATGTTTGCTCTAGCTGGAATAACTATTTGGGGTTTTTTTGCTGTTGTTGTGTTTCTTTTTTCCTGGAGGTCCAATATATTTTATTAGATTTTCAGTTTTGTCCAAAATCAATTGTCAAAGGGAAAATGACTTGAGAATAGAAGCATGTCATCTGCAGTATGTACAGCCTGCAGCATCCCCAAACCCATCTGTCCCATGCCCTGTGGCACATCCTACAGTTTATGTCTGCAGGAACTTCAAACAGGCAGCAGTGTAGTTTCCTGGCTGATGATCATAGGTTGAACTGTGCTCCTGCTAGAGCTGACACTGGTGAACCTGTCAAAGACAACATCAGTTTCTATCACTGTCTCATGAGCAATGAATTATTGCTTTGATTGTTCTGTAGAGTTGCCAACTACGTGATGTTATGTAGGGTTGGGGGGGTTTTCTTTGGTTGGTTGTTTTTTTCCTCTTTCTTTCTTTCTTGCCCTCTGAGCTTGGAATGAGTTTACAGCTATCAATCAACATATACATGACAAGCTCTTCACCTGGAAAGTTTAGTAGTATTACTTTTGTTGGATTTTTTGTTGTCTGAGCCAACTTTGATGTGGTTTTATCCAGTTTGTTTCCCATTCAGTTTAAGTGAGAAATGTTTATTTGGAAATCTTATGTTCCGCAATTCATAACCATCACAAAAAGAGTCCAGTCAACTTCTAAAATTTTATGAAATGATAAGGAGCCTCCTAAGAACACTCTTACATTTTAAATTTAGTTCTTGCTGGGGCTTTTTTTCTCCTTAAATGTGTGATTTTCCAGGATAAATAAAAACCATAAATTATACATGTTTAAAGCTGTTTTCTGTTTAATCTCTCTAGGAAACTTTGAAATGTTTTACAGTGAATTAATTGTCCAGGTCTTCTGCTGGTTTATCCTACTTTTAAATTTTCTGTTAACTCCAAAAGGTCCTGTGTCAAACCATTAAGTCTTTTGGTACTTTTGTGGTAGAGATTGGTGTTTTGAAAAGACATGAATTTGCCCAGATGATGTATTTAAATTTATTTGAATTCTATTCATGTAAAAATTCATGTCAGAGACCTGCCAACCACAGCAGTTGCAGTTCTCAGTGTGCCACTTTCAGTGCTATGAAAAAAGTTAACCTTAGTTATTTTTCAGTCTTTGGCTTTTATGTTGTTTTTGGGTTCTGCTTAATAGAAAGGTTTAGTCTACTCCAATAGAAAACTGAATTTCTGTTGAAGGCATTTTGTACAGAAATGCCCTGTTTCATAGGCTTTACAAGAAAGGGCATCTATGTTTGTTGAATTTCTGTCTGGATATTGACTGGGATAGAGTTAATTTTTTCTTAGCAGATGTTACAGTGTTCTGCTTTGGCTTCAGTATGTGAATAAAATGGATAAAATGTAACAATACTTTGAAAATTTTCTCAATCAAATTGCCTTTATTAATCATCTGTATTTTGGCTTCTGTTAGTCTTCCTTTTCACATATAACAAAATGACCATGGTTCAATACTTTTTAACACGAAGGAGATAGGATGTGATGTATAGACCATTTGTTTTGTGCTCGCATATGCTTTAAGGCACCTCTCTGTTGCAGTCTGACTGCAACTAGTTTCAACACTCCTTGGAAAAGATATGGAGATTGTCTCTACGAGCAAAAGGAGATCACTTTGGGTTCTGATCCATCTTTGCTGTTTCTTTTTGTTTTGCAGGAAGCAGGGAGGTTTTCTGGCAGAACGTATGTGTGTTTTCTAGAACTGCACCTGAATGTATATATACCATCCCTTCAGAGACGACAAAGGAAGGAATTTTGGCAATGTTCTCTCTGTGTAGAGCTTATTCCTTCACATATATTACTTCCTTGAATAAAACCAGGCTGTAAAACACAATTGATGCTGAAGGTACTAGTGCAGTTCTGCCTCAGGCACTCATCATCCTGGTCATCACACATCTCTGTGAAACTAGTCGAGGTGGATAACATACCCAGAAAAGTGGAGCAGTCAGGGTATTCCTTCCTGGGTTTTGTATTTATTGCATGAAAAAAAGGAGAAAGGTGCTGTTCAGCTGTAAATCTGCTTTCAGATCCACAGAAACTTCAGCTATCTTCAGAACTCTGGAGGTTGATGTTGCAGTTATCTGGAGGGTTTGAACCCAAAGCATGTGGCAAAAAACACAGAACAGCCACAAAGTTGTGACATGATCTCTAACATATTGCATTGGGTAGTGCAGGGACAGAATAAAGACAAACTCACTGTGTCCCACAGTAAATTTGCAGTGGTTTTGAGGCTAATATAGATTCCACAGATATTTAAATATCTGGAGGCAGAGTTTATCTTGCTTTTCTACTTTTTAAACATTTACCACAATGATGGGCTGGCAACTGCTTTTAAGCACCTTTGTGTTTAGATCATATTAGTGTATGACAACAGAATTTCACTGCCCAA